>NC_084512.1:200000-250000 GCF_024500385.1 Phyllopteryx taeniolatus | reverse complement strand
TATATATATATGTATATATATATATATGTATATATATATATATGTGTATATATGTCTTTAATAAGTTCTGTCCTAACTTCAACCGGCAAGGTGTTAAGTAAAGCTATTCTATAAATAACATTTGCCTCCCTTAAACGGGAGGGATGTGACCAGGTCTTATCTGTCCAAATGCAATTTTCGAAGTGAGAACTGGGACCCATGAGAGGTTTGAAGTCCGGAAGCTTCGGCACCGTTGGGGAAGAGGACGGGAACATGTCGCGGATGACTGCAAACACTATAGGAGCAAAAGGGGCAAATAAAATTTCAGGTTCGACATTATTCAGACCCGACCGTTTCAAAATATCATCCGATTGGTGAACCGAAATGCAACAGGCGCGTATCAATCTCACTATGTCACCACACGCCAGGTTCATGCCGTCCGTCAACCTCTTCAGCGCTTGAATGCACATTTCATCGCCAGCTGCCAGTCCGGGCAGTCGTTTCTGTAAAAACCCGAGATCTTTTAAAGACAATTATTGATATATTAACCCACCTTGTTGACTGGGGATCATAGGATAATTACTGGGAGTCGGGTTATATCTCGTCGGACTCTTAATTCTGGTTCCAGTCTGGGACCTCGTCTTGACTCGGTCCCGGGATGGGGGCTGATAAGCCTTTTCCATCCATTTACGTGCTTCCCCAGAAGTCATTAGCTTAGCTTGTTGCCTTCTTTGGTCGTCTGCTGTCAAGTCTTTGTCTGTCGGAGGGGGCGGTGGGGGAAGCTCCCCTCCACATCCTCATCAAATTCAGAGTCAGACTCGTCACTATGTCTCGGTTCCCTCAAGCGGGAATCTCTCTTATTAATACTAGAAGTCAACTCTTCCTGCAACGTGGTTTGCCAAACCTGTCTGTCGGTTATTCGGGCGGAAACCCCCGGTGTGGCGATGTTGCCCGCTCCTTTGTCTGCAGGCTTGTCTCCTCTCGGGGATGGTTCCTGCTGTCTCAAAGTTTGGCAGTTAGAATTTTGGTTTTCTACTGTACCTTGTCGGTTAGCAGTCACTATTTCTTCCATGGTAGTACGCTGATGTTGGGTCAATTCAGGTATTGCTGATGTTTCCAACAGATTCACTTCGCCCACTATTTGGTACACGGGTGCTTGGAGTGGGTGCTTCGGTTGCCGTTTGTCAGATTGGTTAAGAGTAGTATAGGCTGGGGGTGTCAGTGGGAGCTTTACTTCCCCATTGTCTTGGTGTGTTATCTTAGCGGCTCCTCTACCGGCAACACCGGATAGAGGGAAGTTACAGGGGGGCCGCTTCCCAAATGGTCCCTAATCGAATTTAATGGGGCAATTTGATGCGCTTTTTCGCCCCGAACTGCTGCCATTGCCGTTGACACCACACAAATCTCATGAATTTGTCTCCTCCATTTGTCTGACATTTGTAGTCGATAGGAACAGCAACTGTAGTCTCCTTCATTTCTTTTCCCTTCTGAATAACTCCTTTCTTCCTTCCAAAACTCATCCGCTACATGAAACAATGTACATTTCTGCCTTTCTATCTTATTTTCCTTTTTCCACATTTCCCACACCCTTCTAAATTCTACTTGTTTCTTTTTATGCTTCTTCCTTTCAATGCCCGCTAACAACTGACTTTCTATTTCATTCCGCAAATTCTCCAATGACTTTTGGTAATCACTCCGATACATATCACATTCATTACCTCGACACTCGACTGTCCAATTCACAACCCCGAGTTTTGGTGGCACACTCATCTTATTCTAAATCGGTTTTTGGGGGTCCCAAAATCCCCAACGTCTACCGAAACCTTACAATTTGAAACCGCGTCCAATTTCAAGTCGGTCTACGACGGGACCTTGTTACCCTACTCCCAGGATTTTCTCTGATCCTGGTCTGTCAGGTACCTTGTTACCCTGACGTAAGGTCCTCCGTTACCCTGACTTCTAATTATGCAAATTTAACAACACAACGTCTTATTAACTATTGACAACAAAACAACTGTACCACAAGTCTCCCAAATGTGTGTGAAGTAATTTAATTACAGTAGGTTAGCACCCATTATTTCTGTCATGTTGTAATATTCATTTGACCTGACTAATTAGAATACATCACCTGACTAGAGAATACTTTTGAAGATGTACAGTACAGTAAAGTATATACAGTAAATGAGCAAGTCATTCAAATAGACCAGTGATTTCCAATCTTTTTGGAGCCACGGCACATATTTTACAATTGAAAAATCTCACGGCACACCAACAAACCAAAATGTCACAAAGAGTGGATACATTATTTACTGTATGTACTTCCTGCCATCGAATAGAAGACCATTAAATTTTTCTGTGTGTCACTATGCCTCACTGGCATGAATAGATGAACAAAGATACACACCATTCTCAATACACTTCTTTATAGACTCTTAACTGATAAGACAGACAGAGACTGTCGCAACCCTGCCGATTGTGCGTGGGTCCATGAAGGCAACTATGTGTGTGTGTGTGTGTGTGTGTGTGTGTGTGTGTGTGCGTGTGTGTGTGTGTGTGCGTGTGTGCGTGTACGCGCGCGCACATAGTGTACAACAAATCTTAGTATGTCCTCTTTTGAGAAACTCAAATTAGTGACTGTATTTCCAGTTTAACTATGCCAATCCCTCGTCACCGTTCATTGTGTTTGTGCCACTGGCTGCTTGGGTACACGAGTTGACTGACTGTGCGGAAAACGTGCAACACGTCACAGTGCCCCAGACGGCTTGGTTTATAAATATTTCACCTTTTTTCGACATTGTACTTAGTCGGTGTGCATTTTAGTTATGGATAGTTCAGAATGTAGTGTGTTTCGTCTGTTTTATTAGTCATTACTAAAACAAAGGCTGAAAATTGGTCTACACTTATGACATGCACCGTGACTGAATCAAGTGTCTTGGTTATTGACTTGCCTCATGTTCCCAAGCACTGTAGTTTGTTAATGATAAATATCTGTTGCCTGACCATAAATACCATATTTGCTGTAAGAGCAGCAGTAAGAGCAGTTCTGTGTTAAAGAGAGGTTGACAGGTGAACACCCTTAACAACATAATCGGAAGCCAGCTCAAGACACCCTTGGCAAGTGGATGTTTGGCCATACGGTTTATGATGATAAACTGGCGTTATCAGTTGAGGATGAAATCTTCACATCATGAGTGAAGAGTTCTCCAAGGATGACTCAAACAGTTGAGTGGCCCCCTCCTGTTCCGTTTTCCAAGGCAGCGCTTGCCGAACAACAGGGAACAACCCTTCCATTGTCTCCTTTCACTTCAGCATACCTTGAACAACTTTGCTGATCATGCAATCTGGTCACTGCCAGCAGACAAGCTGGTCTAAACTCCATGGCTAACGGGACCTGCTTTTTTCACCAACACAAGAGAGATTGTATCATCAGGAAAGACTGTCAACCTTGTTGACTCTGAGTCAGATGTAGAGGTACGGACAAACGGTCACTACTTGTGACACCAGTTGGTCAAATGGCAAGCTTGGAAGTACACACTTTGAATGGTTCTCTGCTTGAAGTCCCCGCTTAAAGGCTGTTGCACGACTTGGGCACATTGCCAAGTCCTTCATCAAGGGGTCCAAGGATGACATTCGTAATGGATTTCACATGTGCAACAAACATCTCAATGACTAGCAGAGCCAAAGCCACAATCATTTGCGCCATGCAGTGAGAAATGTATGCAGAGGACATCAGATGTCTACAAGAGGGGCGGCCGATCCCTAAGCCAAGTCAACTCAACAAGATCTGTCCCTTCATTGATCTAGATCAAATTGTCAAGAGTTGTAGGTCGGTTAGCAAAAGCCCAGCTCACATCAGATGTGTTGCACCCTATACTCATTCCTGGCAAACATCACTTCACTCAGCTGCTGATCAGTCACTTCCATGAGAGAGTTTGTCACCCGAGCAGACATTTCACAGAAGGAGCCATCAGAGCAGCTGGATTCTGGATCATTAGCGGCAAGAGCGCGATCAGTAGCATCGTCTTCAACTGTATCACTTCTTACAAGCTGCGAGGTAAACAGGAAGAACAAATCATGACTGACTTAACTGATGACCGACTATGCACAGATTATTCCTTTACATACAGACCCATTCCCATAAATTTGAATATCATGGAAAAGTCTATTTATTTCCATAAATCCATTCAAAAAGTTATAGATTTCATAGATTATAGATTCAGGGCCCAGAATTTAAACAATTTCAAGTGTTGGTGTATTTTGACATAATTTGGGCTTCAGATCATAAAACCCACAAAATCAGGAATTCAAAAAATTAGAATACTGTGAAGAAATCAGCCCAGATTTTGCAGGCCATAAATGTTTTAAACTGAGTGTCACACACTAATCATCTACTAAACTCAAAGCAACTGCACAGGTTTCCCCAGGTGTCATTAAATTGCTTCAGTTGGGTTCAATATGGGGAAGACTACAGACTTGACAACTGGCCAGAAAACCATACCCTCCATAGGATGGGTAAGCCACAAAAGTTCATAGCTAAGGAGGCTGGCTATTCACAGAGTGCTGTGTCCAAATCGTATCAATGGAAAGTCTAGTGGAAGGACAAAATGTGGCAGGAGAAGATGCACCAATAAAAGAGATGACCGTGCTTCAGCAGATTATCAAACAGAGTATTGGTGCATCAGCAGATTATCAAACAGAAAAGATTTAAGAATCTAGCAGAGATCCAGAAAGAGTGGAATGAGGCGCGAGTCACAGCTACCATCACATTCAGACACATCTGGGAGATGGGCTACAACTGTCGGGTTCCTCGGGTCAAGCCACTTCTGAGCCTGAGCCAATGTAGGAAGCGTCTCAACTGGGCCAAGAAGAAGGACTGGACTGTTGGCCAGTGGTCGAAGGTCCTCTATTCCGATGAAAGTAAAGTGGTGCCTTTCATTCGGGACTCAAGGTCCAAGGATTTGGAGAAACACGGGTGAAGAACAGAACCCAAGCTGCTTGAGGTCAAGTGTGAAATAGCCACAGCCATGATTTGGGGTGCAATGTCCAGTGCACTGGGGCCTGCGCCCTGCCTTCCTCTCCCCTCTCTTGGCGCCCTCACTTGTCCTTGCTCACGACGGACGCTTAACATGGGCTCGCTTTTGGTGGACTGTGACCGTTTCTGGGTGGCGGTGGGCTCCTGCGTTGGGCTCTGTTGGTGGCTGGGCCCCCCATGCTCTCCGGGGGTAGTGGGGGCTGTAGCAGCGGTGAGGTGCGCCAGGTGGGGCGTTGAGGGGGATTGGGCGTGGGTGGCAGTGTTTATTATTGTTTGTACAACCACTTATTTCTGTGTTATTGTCTTCCATAAAAACGTGAACTTGGATTCCACTCTTGTTTTTATTGGAAAATTGTTTATCTTACTTTCTACACAGTGTTCTCAGTTCGACACATGATCAGGGCGCAAGAGATTTTATGTATAGATATAACCCTCTATTATTACTTTAAGACAAAGCCAATTACAAACTTTGTGATATGGTACAACAATTGGCCAGAAATACAAACATGCACAATCAGTATCCTTATTGGCATGCAGTAATCCAGAAATGTTAGAGATGTCTGCAATCCGCTTGTGAAACAAACTGGCTACCACCTCTCAGCAACCAGTCCCAATATTCATAATCTGTATCAGTTACGGTCCCTTACACACAGGGCAAGCCAAAGTATAACTCATCATAAGTAATAGCGTGAAAATAATTCATGTCAACTGTTATTTTTTCTCCAGGCTTGTGTGGTGATCCGTTGAAAAGAAAGGGAATTGTTGGTGACAAGGTATGCAAGGAAAACCATCTTAGTGAGAGCAACACGTGTCTGCTATGGCCATTATACATTTAATTAAATCTCACTCAATGTGTTGGTGGAGATGCTAGAGATCCTCTTCCAGTTTGCTGATCATGCTATGAAGAGATGCCCAGAACATGGCAGAATTCAAGTGATGGAGCAGCATTTTCACGTAAGCACATTAAAGCATTCTAAGAACTCATGTAATGCCAATGTCATTGATATCTGGTGAACTGGTGTATGCTTTTGGCAAAATTCAGCAATAAAATCCTTGTAATAAAAATTTATTAATTTGATATTGTAATATCGTTAGCCTAAAAGCGTAATTGCTTAATTAATCATTTTAACCTACTCACAAAGGATACCAATGTGCTTGCTTAAAATCATTTTTTGTTTTTGTTTTGTGTCTGTGTCTATGCTCAGTCATTTGAAGGAATAGTCATTCTGAAAATTCTCATGCTTATGTTTAGGATGTGATTCCTATCTTGATAGATTTCTGCCTGCTGCTACAAAGGCCGTAAGTATATTATATAACGCCCATATAACATACTGTATATGAATGCAGGCACAACAGAAAATGAATAACATTGGTTCCCCTGAAAGAAAAACCCACAATGGTCACTGAAATAACTTGAAACTAACAAACATATTACTAAATAAAAAAATTACTGAAAATGAACCAATGAAAATCAGACATTCCTTTTTGATTTTAGTTCAACAGAGTCATTTAAAAAGACAAAACAATGAAATAGGCCCGAACAAAAATGAAGACTCACCTTTATCGTTTGACTTTTCTAAACTGTTGACATTTGTAACTCTTCGTATGATTGCCTGTGTTGTGTATCTATTTTCTTATTCAGCCGTTTGTAACTTGTTTGTCAATGAAAGTTGGACGTTGTGTAAAATGTAAATAAAAGCAATTCAATGATTTGCAAAACCTTTCCAACCTATATTCACTTGAATACACTACAAAGACAAGATCTTTAATATTCAATCTGATTTTTTATTTTACATTTTTTTTCAAATACGATATATTATGGATTTTATGCCTGCAAACACGTTCCAGAAATGCTGTTGTCATGTTTACCACTGTGTTACATCACTTTACCTTTTCACAACACTCAATAAGCATTTGGAAACTGAGGACCCTAGTTATTGCTTTGTCGGTGGAATGCTTTCACATTCCTGCTTGATGTACAACTTTTATTGCTCAACAGTCCAGGGTCACAGTTGTTGTGTTTTGCCCTTCATAATGAGCCACACATTTTCAATGGGAGACAGATCTTGACTGATGGCAGGCCAGTCTAGTACTCGCACACTTTTACTGCGACGCTACGCTGTTGTAACACGTTCAGAGTGTTGTCTAGCATTGTCTTTATGAAATAAGCAGGGACTTCCCTGAAATAGATGTTGCTTGGATGGCAGCATTCAGTTTGTTGCTCCAAAACCTGTATGTACCTTTCAGAATTAATGGTGCCTTCACAGAGTTACCCATGCCATAATCACTAACACACCCACATACCAACACAGATGCTGGCTTTTGAACTTTGTGCTGATAACAGTCCGGATCGTCCTTTTCCCTCTTTGGCCCGGAGGATACGACGTCCATGATATCTCCAAATAATTTGAAATGCGTACATTTTTCACTTTGCGTCAGTCCATCTCAGATGAGCTCAGGCCCAGAGAAACTGCGTGTGTTTCTGGGTATTGTTGATAAATTTGGTCTTTGCATGGTATAGTTTTAACTTGTATTTGTAGGTGTAGTGACAAACTGTGTGAACTGGCAACGGTTTTCTCAAGTGTTCCTGAGCCCACGTGGCAATCTCTTTTGCACAATGATGCTGCTTTTTAATGCAGTGAGGGATCAAAGGTCACAAGCATTCAATGTTGATTTTTGGCCTTGCCGCTTACATGCAGAGATTTATCCAGATTTATCTCTGAATCTTTTGATGACCGTAGATGATGAAATCCCTAAATTCCTAGCAATTGTATGTTGAGAAATGTTGTTCCTTAACCTTTGGACTATTTGCCCATGCAGATGTTTACAAAGTGGTGTACCTCGCCCTATTCTTGGTTGTAAACAATTGGGTATAAAAGGGGCATCGCCAAAAGACTCAGTTGTGACACCTACCTGTTCCCAATTAACCTGTTCACTTGTGGAATGTTTCAAACAGGTGTTTTTGGAGCATTCCTCAACTCTCCCAGTCTTTTGTTCCCCCATACCCAGATTTTTTTGGAACGTGTTACAGGCATCAAACTTTAACTGAGACAATATTTGCAAACAAAAAACAATAACGTTCATTGAACATTAAATATCTTGTCTTTGTAGTGAATTCAAGTGAATATAGGTTGAAAAGGATTTGCAAAGCATTATATTCAGTTTCAGAATCAGAATCATCTTTATTTGCCAAGCATGTCCAAAAACACACAAGGAATTTGTCTCCGGTAGTTGGAGCCGCTCTAGTACAACAACAGACAAGTCAATTTACAGAACACTTTGGAGACAGAAAGAGATTGACTTTGACATTGATTTTTTTAATTGGTTTTACAAATTGTCCCAATTTTGCTGGAATTGGGGTTTATATGTGCAGCCTAAAAGGATCGCCATTCAGGGCGTCCAAGTCCAGTATTCTCTGTCAAATGACTGTCTGTTGTTGTACTAGAACAGCTCCAACTACTCGAGACATATTCCTTGTCTTTTTGACATACATGGGCAATTAAAGATGATTCCGATTCTCCCATGTGCTCTCCTCTGGCTGCGTAGATTCTCCCCTCGAGAGAAGGGGAGAATGCCAGATACGCACTGGGTGGAGCAACCCAAAAATGTCAGGTCGTCCAGATACTCCCCTCGATTTAAGCACTTTTACTCTAAAGCCCTTCAGAAGCTGTTGTATGTCAAGCACCCTGAGAAGGTGGAACATTATATTGCACTTGTTT
The DNA here is from genome assembly GCF_024500385.1 of Phyllopteryx taeniolatus. Classification (NCBI taxonomy): domain Eukaryota; kingdom Metazoa; phylum Chordata; class Actinopteri; order Syngnathiformes; family Syngnathidae; genus Phyllopteryx; species Phyllopteryx taeniolatus. The sequence goes on along the minus strand of NC_084512.1, from coordinate 241,270 downwards.
GGAGTTTGGACGCAGTTACAATATATATCACATACAGCAGCTGAAATAAGTATTTAACGTCAAGACGAAATATAGTGGGTACGGAAAGTAATCAGACCCCCTTACATTTTTTACTCTTTGTTATATTGCAGCCATTTGCTAAAATAATTTAAGTTTTTTTTTCTCATTCATGTACACACAGCACGCCATATTGACATAAAAAACGGAATTGTTGAAATTTTTTCAGATTTATTAAAAAAGAAAAAAACGAAATATCACACAGCCGCAAGTATTCAGACCCTTTGCTGTGACACTCATATACTTAACTCGGTTGCTGTCCATTTCTTCTGATCATCCTTGAGTTGGTTCTACACCTTCATTGGAGTCTAGCTGTGTTTGATTACATTGATTGGGCTTGATTAGGGAAGCCACACACCTGTCTATATAAGAAGAAGAATGAAGAAGAATCACCTTTTATTGTCATGAACATGCATGCATGCACACGAAATTTGTTCCCTGCATTTAACCCATCACAGTGAAGACATACACGTTAGTGGAACACACTGGAGCAGGGGGCAGCTGAAGCGCCCGGGGAGCATTTCGGGGGAAATGAGTGTCTTGCTCAAGGACACCACAGCTGTGAGTCTGGGGGATGTTGGCGGATGGTCCAGTCGGGGTCTTGAACCTAGGTCACCCACGGTGGCAGGCGATGATCTTAACCATTGGGCCACGGCTGCCCTTATATAAGACCTTACAGCTCACAGTGCATGTCAGAGCAAATGAGAATCATGAGGTCAAAGGAACTGCCTGAAGAGCTTGGAGACAGAATTGTGGCAAGGCACAAGGTTACAAAAAAATTCTGCTGCACTTGAAGGTCAGAGGACAAAATTTTTTATTTTTTTCTTTAACTCGAGAACACCTTTACAAACCACATCTGCCATTTCGAAGTGATTATATAGCAGATATTCAGCAGTTAAATCAATAAATATGATGCAGAATACGCCTTCTGCTTTTTGCATCCAGCGCCTTCTGGTCTTCGCTGTGACGTCACACGAGCCAAACAGCCTGTTCATTCGGCATTGTGTGCTATTGTTCCATGCTGTTGTTCCCGTCCTTGTATATTTGTTAGACTTTACACCAATTTTATCGGCCTGATCGGTATCGGCCGATACTTAGCATTTTATGCTGATTGGCTGATCGGCTTTGTCATAATTCGCCGATCCGATCAATGACGTCATTGATCGGCTCCGCAAAAGACATTTACTCCGTGTCGCCATCGTGCACAGTATATTTGAATCCAAAAGCTAGTTTATTCCTAGCCTTGTCTTTTGACGTAGTACTGTAAATATCTGACGGCCAATAATTATTTAAAAAAACAAAACAAAAATGCCCAGCCGGATCAGACTACAAGACAAATTTGCTCCTTCAGGATTGCACTATGTCAGACTATCCATCCATCCATTTTCTGTGCCGCTTCTCCTCACTAGGGTCGCGGGCGTGCTGGAGCCTATCCCAGCTATCATCGGGCAGGAGGCGGGGTACATCCTGAACTGGATGCCAGCCAATCGCAGCGCACATACAAACAAACAACCAATCGCACTCATATTCACTCCTACGGGCAATTTAGAGTTGTCAATCAACCCACCATGCATGTTTTTTGGGATGTGGGAAGAAACCGGAGTACCCAGAGAAAACCAACGCAGGCACGGGGAGAAGATGCAAACTCCATACAGGCGGGGCCGGTCCTGAGAACTGTGAGGCAGACGCTCTAACCAGTCACGTGTCGTATGTCAGACTCTTGCAATAAAATCTTGTATTCCGATACCACCGCAACCCATTTTTTTACGATCATTGGGCTTTAGCTTGTCAACTCAAATGCGACCAGATACACTCGTTACCGTGGCGACGACAACAAGAGTGGATCACGCCGACTCTATTATAACAACAAAATGGGGAAAAAACGTGTGTTGGTGTTCACCGGTGCTCAGGACAGGAGAGGACGTTCGTTTTAGGATTGCTTGAGTGCAACACACATGAAAAGCCCGCATGGAGTTTGCTAAAAAAAAAAAAAACACCTGAAGGACTCCAAGATGGTGAGAAATAAGATTCTCTGGTCTGATGAGACCAAGATAGAACTTTTTGGCATTAATTCTAAGCAGTGTGTGTGTGGAGAAAACCAGGCACTGATCATCACCTGTCCAATACAGTCCCAACAGTGAAGCATGGTGGTGGCAATATCATGCTTTTGGGGTGTTTTTCAGCTGTAGGGACAGGACGACTGGTTGCAATCAAAGGAAAGATGAATGCGGCCAAGTACAGGGATATCCTGAACAAGAACGTTCTCCAGAGTGCTCAGGCCCTCAGACTGGACCGAAGGTTCACCTTCCAACAAGACAATGACCCTAAGCACACAGCTAAAATAACGGAGTGGCTTCAGAACAAGTCTGTGACTGTTCTTGAATGGCCCAGCCAGAGCCCTGACTTAAACCCAATTGAGCATCTCTGGAGAGACGTGCACCATCCAACCTGACAGAACTGGAAGAGGATCTGCAAGGAGGAGTGGCAGAGGATCCCCAAATTCAGGTGGGAAAAACCTGTTGCATCATTCCCAAAAAGACTCTTGGCTGTATTAGCTCAAAAGGGTGCTTCTACTAAATACCGAACAAAGGGTCTGAATACTTATTGTTGTGTGATATTTCAGTTTTTCATCCATCCATCCATTTTATACCGCTTATCCGGGTCGGGTCGCGGGGGCAGTAGCTTTAGCAGGGACGCCCAGACTTCTCTCTCCCCAGCCACTTCATCCAGCTCTTCCGGGGGGATCCTGAGACGTTCCCAGGCCAGCCGAAGGACGTAGTCTCTCCAGCGTGTCCTGGGTCGTCCCCGGGGTCTCCTCCCGGTGGGACGTGCCCGGAACACCTCACCAGGGAGGCGTCCTGGAGGCATCCGAATCAGATGCCCCAGCCACCTCATCTGGCTCCTCTTGATGTGGAGGAGCAGCGACTCTGAGACTCTGAGTTCCTCCCGGATGATCGAGCTTCTCACCCTATCTCTAAGGGAGAGCCCGGACACCCTGCGGAGGAAACTCATTTTGGCCGCTTGTATCCGGGATACTGTTCTTTCGGACAAGCTCGTGACCATAGGTGAGGGTAGGAACGTAGATCGACCGGTAAATTGAGAGCTTTGCCTTTCGGCTTAGCTCCTTCTTTACCACAACGGACCGATACAAAGTCCGCATCACTGCGGACGCTGCACCGATCTGCCTGTCGATCTCCCGTTCCATTCTTCCCTCACTCGGGAACAAGACCCCAAGATACTTGAACTACTTGACCCCAAGATACTTGAATGCAGCGACCATCAGAGCTGCATTCCGCTTGGCTAGCTGGTACCCATCAGCTCCCTCAGGAGTCCCATAGGCCAAAAAGGCCCGATAGGACTCCTCCTTTAGCTTTACGGCATTCCTCACCGTTGGTGTCCACCAACGGGTTCAGGGATTGCCGCCACGACAGGCACCGACCACCTTACGGCCACAGCTCTGGTCGGCCGCCTCAGCAATGGAGGCGCGGAACATGGTCCACTTGAACTCAATGTCCCCTGCCTCCCCCGGAACATGAGCAAAGTTCTGTCGGAGGTGGGAGTTGAAACTCCTTCTGACAGGGGATTCCGCCAGATGTTCCCAGCAGACCCTCACAATACGTTTGGGCCTGCCACGTCGGACCGGCATCTTCCCCCACCATCGGCGCAAACTCACCACCAGGTGGTGATCAGTTGACAGCTCCGTCCCTCTCTTTACCCGAGTGTCCAAGACATGTGCCCGCAAGTCCGATGACACGACCACAAAGTCGATCATCGAACTGCGACCTAGGGTGTCCTGGTGCCAAGTGCACGTGTGGACACCCTTATGCTTGAACATGGTGTTCGTTATGGACAATCCGTGTTGAGCACAGAAGTCCAAAAACAGAACAATGCTCGGGTTCTGATCGAGGGGGCCGTTCCTCCCAATCACGCCCTTCCAGGTCTCACTGTCATTGCCGACGTGAGCATTGAAGTACCCCAGCAGAACGATGGAGTCCTCAGCGGGAGCGCTCTCCAGCACCCCCTCCAAGGACTCCAAAAAGGGTGGGTACTCTGAACTGCTGTTTGGTGCATAGGCACAAACAACAGTCAGGACCCGTCCCCCCCACCCGAAGGCGGAGGGAGGCAACCCTCTCGTCCACCATGGTGAACGCCAACGTACAGGTGCCGAGCCGGGGAGCAATAAGTATACCCACACCTGCTCGGCGCCTCTCACCGTGGGCAACTCCAGAGTGGAAGAGAGTCCAACCCCTCTCGAGAGGACTGGTACCAGAGCCCAAGCTGTGTGTGGAGGCGATTCCGACTATATCTAGTCGGAACTTCTCGACCTCACACACCAACTCGGGCTCCTTCCCTGCCAGAGAGGTGACATTCCACGTCCCTAGAGCCAGCTTCTGTAGCCGGGGATTGGATCGCCAAGGTCCCCGCCTTCGGGCACCGCCAGCTCGCACTGCACCCGACTCCTATGGCCCCTCCCACAGGTGGTGAGCCCATGGGAAGGGGGACCCACGTTACCCTTTCGGGCTGTGCCCGGACGGGCCCCATGGGTGCAAGCCCAACCACCAGGCGCTCTCCTTCGAGCCCCACCTCCAGGCCTGGCTCCAGAGGGGGGCCCCGGTGACCCGCATCCGGGCAAGGGAAATCTGAATCGATTTATTGTACTCCTCATAGGGGTTTTTGGAGCTGTGCTTTTTCTGGTCCCTCATCTAGGACCTGTTTGCCATGGGTGACCGTGCCAGGGGCATAAAGCCAGACAACATAGCTCCTAGGATCATTGGGACACACAAACCCCTCCACCACGATAAGGTGACGGCTCAAGGAGGGTTCCCAACATCTGGTGAAAATTGCATGTCAATAGCACCTTTGGAAATATATTTAGTAAGAAAAATTTGACGTGAAATACTTATGTATTTCAACCGTTATACTGTTATTGTAAAAGACTTCCTGAAAACCATCATGTTTTTAAACTGCCTCTGTCAAACCGCCCACTGCATCTGCTTTTGTAAGGTATTTTCAAATAACGTTTTGCTTCATCCTTTTCATGGGTTTCAATTACATTCTACGGTCTTTATAAACATCCACTTTCAATTATTTTAAGACGGCCTCAGCTCTCAAAAAATCACACCTCTTTGGTTTTTCCGCATTCATTCTCATCTCAAGTATGGTGGTTGTGTCAGAGGTCTGGACGAGAGAATCCCCGTAGATGGAAAGTGGTCCAGGCATGTAATAAATGACGACCCAGAGAATAATATTGCCTTGGGTTAGCTAACTTGCGCGTTTAGTTTGCCAACAAGTATTTATTTTGTAACACAATTTCTTGACTACAAAAACACTCTTGGCAACGCCATCATTGCACAAATCACAAAATTGATACATTGTTGGACATGCAGTTTGTAGGCACTGAAGTAGGGCTGGGCAATTTTAGCGATTCTGCAATATATTTCGATATTTTATTTCCTCACTAAGTATCGATTTTTCAGCCGCGAGTATCGAAACATTAAACCCCATTCAAATTCCCTGTGTTTCCCCGTTCGCTTTGCAGGAGGCACAATTAGGTCAGCCAACTGCTGGGTGTCGCTGTAGAGCTTTTTGAGAGTTACCCACCTAGATACAAGCACAAGCAATTGTTTTTTAAACTAACAGTGCACATTATTCAACATTACTGTAATTGTATAGTTTTACTCCCAATTTATTTTGTCATTGTTAAACACTCCAGCATTCTGTGCATCCACACACTGTGACAAGTGCTATAGGTCTATAAATAAACGTTTACTTTTATTTATCTACAAGCGGAACACTGCGCACGATATGTTAGAGAGATTCCTTGAGCAACAACCGACCATCTGTGCCACCCTGCTCACAAGTGAGGTGAGAAAGATCTGTGCACACTGACGGAGTCAGACATTACAGCTGAAGAAGTAGTCAGTGCGCTGAGCCCCATGAAGGAGGCTCCACGGTCCATGTCCAAGGAGAAGACCCCCACACTGTCAGTTGTCGCACCCCTCCAGGACACACTGGTCAACGGAATGAAACAGATTGAAGGAGAATCTGCGGTCATAAAGGAGATGAAGCCTGCCATGGCTCGGGATCTTCAGAAGAGGCACATCGACCTCAAGGCAACTCTCCATGCATGTTCTGCAATGGATCCGTGTTTCAAGAGTCTTCCCTTCTTGACTGAGAATGAAAGAGAGCAAATTTATAATGGACTGATTGCAGAGGCTGCAAAACTGTGTATACAGCCATCACAGGTAATACTATTCTATGATTATTTTTAATAGTTTAAAATTGATAAATATTAAATCATTAAAAAAAAAAAAAAAGGATAATGTTAGGTTTAAATTGGCTACTTTAACAGTTTAAAATGGATAATTCTAGTTTTAAAAGCAGAAATACTAAGTTTTACAGGCACAAATATTCAATATACTAATGAAAACATTTATTACAGTAAAACCAAAGTTTAATTTCAGGTTGATCTATTTAATTTAATTTAATCACTGGCTGAAAGATACGGTGGTGCTGCAGCACAACCCGAGATATATACACAAAAGGACAAAGGAAAGGAGCAGATGACCCCTTTCAAGGAGGCAGAACTTATCAAAGTAAAAGAAGATCCACTTGTGTGGTGGAAGGATCACCAATATGAAGCATTCCTTGTTAAAGATACCTCTGCATACCCGGCACGAGTGTCTCCTCGGAGAGGGTCTTCTCGACCGCTGGGGATGTCATCAACGCTGAAAGGAGCGTACTTCGCCCACAGCATGTTGACCACATATCGTTCCTCAACAAAAATCTTAAGACAATGTAGCTCTCCAGTTGAGTTATTTTTTTTTTTTGGTGTTCACTCTTAGGTCAGGGCCTACAGGCCTTAAGCTTGTTACTCTGTTAAGATGTTTTATTGAATAATTGGCTGCCATGGCCTTAATTTTACTTTATTACTTGATTTTATTTATTTTTACTTCCCTGGTGGTGACTGGCTACCTCAGATGTCAGTTTTGTTTACTTCTGATACTGGCTGCACTTTTCCAAGGCTTGGTATAATTTTAAGTTTGCTTAAATGTTGCTCCGACAGACTTGCATTGTTGACTGCCATGGTTTATTTTTACTGGTGGCGACAGGCTCCCTCACGTCAGTTTTGTTTACGTGCACTGCCTGCACTTTTCAAAGGCTTGTAAAGCCACATTTTGCACTGTTTCAATAAATCAAACAAATTTTCTCATTAGAGCTTTGATTCATTTTGTCCAGCATTTGCAAGTTGTATACCTTCTGTCCAGTCAGAGCCATAGATTGTGTAATTGATTGATGCTTTCAGTTTACATTTCAGTTAATTCAATTCAATCCAAGTCAATGAAACACTCGCAAGATGTCACCAAAATCACTGTCCCTTTAAAATCTTTCAGAAAATGATGTAAGTGTATCGAATTATATCCAATCGTATCGTTTGCCGAATATCGTGACATATATCGTATCGTGAGCTGAATATCGTGTATCGTATCGTGAGATAAGTGTATCACTACAGCCCGACACTGAAGTATGTCAAGTGACACACAACGTACATAGTGATACTGTTTTCAAGCCACACAAAATGATGGGCCTTGATTTTGACGTTCTGTACGGGAATGCATGTTATGTTGAGAGTGTACAGTAAGTTTGAGTGTCTGTGTGTTTTAATTTTAGTGATCTACTATTTGACCAGCTTTATGCTCGGCTCTTGGAGAATCCGGTTGCTAAAGGTGTTTTCCTGGAATTACTCGAGTCATATATAGTTACGAACCGTCTTGGTCACCTCCCCACAACCATCATGAAGGATCTCTTGGCTCATTACAATAGCAATGGCTTGATGGACAACCTGGAGAGATGTATTGTCCATCTGGATGTCACCAGCCTAGATATACAGCAGGTGTGTATGAGTGTGTCTTTGTGCACAGTGAAGAATGGTTGTAAAAACACAAAAGCAGCACCAATGTATTTTTTCCCAGTGTCATTCAGTGTGTGTGTGTGTGTGTGTGTGTGTGTATATATTTGATTCAAGGTGGTTCAAGTTTGTTGGGAAAACCAACTATATGATGCGATGATCTACGTGTTCAACAGTGGAATGAATGACTACATCACGCCAATGGAGGTAAGTTCACCCTACCAGTATTTTGTAGTGCAAATCCTATTTGTGATCATCAAGGTGGTCAAAAGGGTCTGCCCTACTCATGTTACTTTGGCACAATTGAGTTGAAAGTATCAAACATACAGTATAGGGATGTCTATGTTTATACAACCACACACCACAGGGTTTTTCCAACTCGGCAACACATGCTAAGCTTTTGTACACTGTTACATTATGCAAACTAATGGCTTAAAATATGAATAAACAATATCAATATGAATTGTATCAGGTGAGCCTGAGGTTCTGAAAAAATGTTATCAATTTGCGGTATGTTTCAGAAACTTTTTGCTGTAATTGGCCCACCACTTCGAGAGGGAAGGAGCTTAACAGGTTAGTCACTGTACATTTTTGAGTTACCTATTTGTACAAGACTGATGCGACTGCTGATACTGCTTTTCTCTGAACAGCTGAAGAAGTGGTGATGGGAAACAAACTTTTAGTGTACATCAGGTAAGCTGAGATTTGAATATATGCTTATACCGTGGATGTAATAAGTATACACACCCCTGTTCAAAACCTAGGTTTTTGTGATATAAAACTGATTTCAAATCATTTAAAAACGTTTTCCACCATTGTGAGCTATAGGCATGGCACGATAACCTTGAGCAAAAATACCACAATATTTAAATTCTAGCTGTAAAATCTCTTATTTTGATAAATTTGGCTCTATAAAAATTACTTCTTTCCATTGAACACCTTTTATTTTTAAACACTGTAGAATATTTGGTACATTAATTAAAAAAATAATAATAAAAAAATCCTTCAATTCACAATTACAATTTAAAAAAAAAAAATTACAACTTTTCAAAACTTTGGTATACCTTCAACACGGTAATCGGACCGTGCCTTGTGAGGTACAGTAACCTGTATAACTCAATTGAGAGAGGAAAAAAAAAAAAAAAACTTTTGCAGAGAAGTAAAAATAAACTGTGATGGTAAGGATTCACAAGTGTTTCACACCCTCTTATAATTGGGAATATAGCAATGTTTAGAATTAACCACTCATATTCAAATTTGTGTTAAATGGGAATCAACACATAATTGCCACCATTTAAAGTGGTGTCATCATCAATGAAGAAAATGTGACACAACACTGACATTACCAAGAACTAGGGGTGCAGGTGTCCCGATCCAATCTTTGAGATCAGAAATCGGTCCTGTGTCAGAAAGAAAATGAGGATCGGATTGGACTGGATCTAAAATCTCCGATTTTACCACTCTTATACAAGCAGTACATTCCCATGCTCTGCTCCAGCACTTCTATCCAGCAGCACCCGGGGGGTGTGCAGAGCCCACGTGATCACAACAACAGGTTGCTAAGGTGCTAACATAGTAGCAAACACTAAGAGTGACTGTTGCTTGCTTAAAGTTGTTTAGTGACACTATTCAAATCTGCCTGGCCCTGTGCGGAAAAAGTAATTACCCCTCTTGTTAAATCATGAATTGTGGCAAATTACAATTTTTGTTTAATTTTCACTGATCACACCCAAGCCTGATTACCTCCAGACCTGTTCAATCAAGAAATCGTTGAAACAGAATCTGTCCCGACAAAATCAATTTGGACATTGAGTCTGAGTGGACCATGTCCTCCCTCGCTAAGGCGGTCGACTGGAGCTGTGGCCGTAAAGTTGTCTGTGCCTGTTGTGGTGGCAATCCCCGAACCCGTTGGTGGACACCAGCGGTGAGGGATGCCGTCAAGCTGAAGGAGGAGCCCTACCAGGCCTCTTTGGCCTGTGGGACTCCTGAGGCAGCTGATGTGTACCAGCTGGCAAAGTGGAATGCAGCTTTGGTGGTCGCTGAGCCAAATACTTGAGCGTGGGAGGAGTTCGCTGAGGCCATGGAGAACGACTTCTGGAGGGCTTCGAGGAAATTCTGGTCCACCATCTGGCGTCTCAGGAGGAGGAAGCAGTGCAACAGCAACACTGTGTCTCGTGGGGAGCATTGCTGACCTCGACTTGGAACGTTGTGAGTCGGTGGGGAGAATACTTTGAAGACCTCCTCAATGCCACCGACACGCCTTCCCATGAGTCTGGGGTCTCTGAGGTGGCCTCTCCTATCTCTGGAGTTGAGGTCACCGAGGTGGTTAAAAAGCTCCTTGTTGGCAAGGCCCCGGAGGTGGATGAGAGCTGCCCGGCATTCTGGATTGGCAGACTGGGGTGGGGACCGGAGGGTGTGTTCCAACTACAGGGGGATCACACTCCTTAGCCTCCCTGGTAAGGTCTATTCAGGGGTGCTGGAGAGGAGGGTCTGTCGGGAAGTCAAATCTTAGATTCAGGAGGACCAGTGTGGTTTTCGTCCTGGGCGTGGAACAGTGGACCAGCTCTACACCCTCGGCAAGGTCCTTGAGGGTGGATTGGAGTTTGCCCAACCACTCTACATTTGTTTTGTAGACTTGGAGAAAGCGTTCGACCCTGTCACTCGTGGAGCCTTGTGGAGGGTGCTTCGGGAGTGTGGGGTACCGAACCCCCTGATACAGGCTTTTCAGTCCCTGTACGACCAGTGCCAGAGTTTGGTCCGCATTGCTGGCTGTAAATCGGACTCGTTTCCGCTGAGAGTTGGACTCAGCCAAGGCTGCCCTTTGTCACCAATTCTGTTCATAACTTTCATGGACAGAATTTCTAGGCGCAGCCGAGGTGTAGAGGGGGTCCGGTTTGGTGACCTCAGTATTCCATCTCTGCTTTGTGCAAATGATATGGTTCTGTTGGCTTCATCAAGCCATGATCTCCAACTCTTCCTGGAGCAGTTCGCAGCAGAGTGTGAAGCGGCTGGGATGAAAATCAGCACCTCCAAATCTGAGACCATGGTCCTCAGTCAGAAAAGGGTGGAGTGCTATTTCCAGGTCACGGATGAGATCCTGCCCCAAGTGGAGGAATTCAAGTATCTCAGGGTCTTGTTCACGAGTGAGGGAAGAATGGAGGTAGATCGACGGGCGGTTCGGTGCAGCGTCTGCAGTGATGCAGACTTTGTATCCGTTGTGGTGGAGGAGCTAAGCAAGAAAGGCAAAGCTCTCAATTTGCCGGTCGATCTAAGTTCCTACCCTCACCTATGGTCACGAGCTAAGGGTCGTGACCGAACGAACAAGATCCCGGATACAAGCGGCCGAAATTAGTTTCCTCCACAGGGTGTCTGGGCTCTCCCTTAGAGAGAGGGTGAGAAGGTCGGTCATCTGGGAGGGGCTCAGAGTCGAGCCGCTGCTCCTCCACATTGAGAGGAGCCAGATGAGGTGGCTCGGGCCTCTAATTAAGATGCTTCCTGGACACCTCCCTGGTGAGGTGTCCGGGCACATCCAACCGGGAAGAGACCCCGGCGACGACCCAGGACATGATGGAGAGACTACATCTCCCGGCTGACCTGGGAACACCTCTGGATCCCCCCGGAAGAGCTGGATAAAGTGGGTGGACATGAGGGCAGTTGGTGTTATAGAGGAAGATGCAAGAGATAGGGTTAGATGGAAAAGGATGACATGCTGTGGTGACCCCTAACGGGACAAGCCGAAAGGAAAAGAAGAGTGCTTTGGATTGGATTGGAGTTTGCCCAACCACTCTACATTTGTTTTGTAGACTTGGAGAAAGCGTTCGACCCTGTCACTCGTGGAGCCCTGTGGAGGGTGCTTCGGGAGTGTGGGGTACCGAAGTATTGGCCTTCTTCTCAAATTCTTATATTTTTACATAGTTTCCCCACTTTGTTTACGATCGTCAAACAAATTTACCTTAATTTCATGTGTATAATGCACACCCATGTATAATGCGCACCCCCAAAGTTGACCTAAAAAATCTGGAAAACCCTTCTTCCTATGCATTTTTACAATGCCTGATTTTGCTTCTACCCAAACATGAAATATTTTTTCAAAGAATTATTCTGAAGTTAAGCACTTTATTTGAACGTAATACTTTTTTTATTTACTTGCTCTTATTTTGAAATTCACAGCCTTACTTTTATTTAGTAAATGAAAACACACAGTTGTGCTCATGTTTGATTACCCAGGCAGAATTTGTAAGATGGGTACAATTCTTGAAAGAAAACATGAAGGGCTTGGTGAAACATATTTACTTTTTTTTTCATGGGATTCAAATTAAACTGTCAAGCATTTCAGAAAAGCATTATCATTAAACAAAACATAACCATAAATAAATAAATTATGGTTGTTGTTCAGTCATATTTATAAAAAAAAAAAAAAAAACATTTCACAAATTCTGCCAGGGTATGTAAACTCATGAGCACAACTGTACATACAGTATATGCAGTCATACTGGAATGAAAGTGTAGGCTACACCTTTTTCATAACCTCTAGGTGGCGGCATATTAGAATGAAAGTCTACACCTTTCTCATAACCTCTAGGTGTGACATTGGAATGAAAGTGTACAGCTTTTTCATAACCTCTATATGGCAGCATACATTTATAAGATGTGAAATTTCTTTTCCATTTTCCCCTATACCTATGTATAATGCGCACAATTGACTTGACAATTTTTTTGGGAAAAAATGTGCATTAAACATGAGAAATTACCGTAAATGTCAGACAAATATAACCCAAGTGAACTTAAAATGCTGTTTTTGCAAAAAATAATTTAAACATTGTCTTTCCCGACAAAATCAAGTTGGACATAAGATCTAATAAAGCTACAACAAAATGACATGATCCAAAGAAATTCCAGAACAGTCGAGAAATACATTGACATCAACCTGGGAAGGGTTACAAAAGCCATTTCTAAAGCTTTAGGATTCCAGCAAACCCTAGGGAGAGCAATTATCCTCACTTGGAGAAAACGTGGAACTGTGGTTAACCTTCCCAGGAGTGGCCCACCTACAAAGATTACCTTAAGAGAACAGCAATGACTCATCCAGGAGGTCACAAAGGAATTCAGGACAACTTCTAAAGAACTGGAGCCCCCCCTTGCCTCAGTTAAGATCAGTGTTCATGACACAACAATAAAGAATCTTCTTCTTTTCCTTTCGGCTTGTCCCGTTAGGGGTTGCCACAGCGCGTCATCCTTTCCATGAGAGCCTAACTCCTGCATCCTCCTCTCGAACACCAACTGCCATCATGTCTTCCCTCATGACATCCATCAACCTTCTCTTTGGTCTTCCTCTAGCTCTCTTGCCTGGCAGCTCCATCCTCATCATCCTTCTACCAATATACTCACTATTTCTCCTCTGGACGTGTCCAAACCATTGAAGTCTGCTCTCTCTAACTTTGTCTCCAAAGCATCAAACCTTGGCTGTCCTTCTGATGAGCTCATTTCTAATTTTATCCAACCTGGTCACTCCAAGAGCGAACCTCAACATCTTCATTTCCGCCACCTCCAGCTCTGCTTCCTGTTGTCTCTTCAGTGCCACTGTCTCTAATCCATACATCATGGCTGGCCTCACCACTGTTTTATAAACTTTGCCCTTCATCCTAGCAGAGACTCTTGTGTCACATAACACACCTGACACCTTCCTCCACCCGTTCCAACCTGCTTGGACCCGTTTCTTCACTTCCTGACCACACTCACCATTGCTCTGGACGGTTGACCCCAAGTATTTAAAGTCCTCTACCCTTGCTATCTCTTCTCCCTGTAGCCTCATTCTTCCCCCACCACCCCTCTCATTCATGCACATATATTCTGTTTTACTTCGGCTAATCTTCATTCCTCTTCTTTCCAGTGCATGCCTCCATCTTTCTAACTGTTCCTCCAGCTGCTCCCTGCTTTCACTGCAGATCACAATGTCATCTGCAAACATCATGGTCCACGGGGATTCCAGTCTAACCTCATCTGTCAACCTATCCATCACAACTGCAAAAAGGAAGGGGCTCAGGGCTGATCCCTGATGCAGTCCCACGTCCACCTTAAATTATTCTAACATACTTCTCTGCCACTCCAGACTTCCGCATGCAGTACCACAGTTCCTCTCTGGGTACTCTGTCATAGGCTTTCTCTAGATCTACAAAGACACAATGTAGCTCCTTCTGACCTTCTCTTTACTTTTCCATCAACATCCTCAAGGCAAATAATGCATCTGTGGTACTCTTTCTAGGCATGAAACCATACTGTTGCTCGCAAATACTCACTTCTGTCCTGAGTCTACCCTCCACTACTCTTTCCCATAACTTCATTGTGTGGCTCATCAACTTTATTCCTCTATAGTTGCCACAGCTCTGCACATCACCTTTGTTCTTAAAAATGGGCACCAGTACACTTTTCCTCCATTCCTCAGGCATCTTCTCACGCACTAGAATTCTATTGAACAAGCTGGTCAAAAACTCCACAGCCACCTCTCCTAGATGCTTCCATACCTGCACAGTAATGTCATCAGGACCAACTGCCTTTCCATTTTTCATTCTCTTTAATGCCTTTCTAACTTCCCCCTTACTAATCATTGCCACTTCATGGTCCACCACACTTGCCTCTTCTACTCTCCCTTCTCTATCATTTTCCTCATTCATCAACTCCTCGAAGTATTCTTTCCATCTAGCTAGCACACTGCTGGCACCAGTCAACATATTTCCATCTCTATCCTTAATCACCCTAACCTGCTGCACATCCTTCCCATCTCTATCCCTCTGTCTGGTCAGCCTGTATAGATCCTTTTTCTCCTTCTTTAGTGTCCAACCTGCCATCCATGTCATCATATGCCTCTTGTTTTGCCTTTGCCCTGTGTCGCATCTCAATGTATTCCTTTCGCCTCTCCTCGGTCCTCTCAGTGTCCCACTTCTTCTTAGCTAACCTTTTTCCTTGTATGATTTCCTGTACTGTGAGGTTCCACCATCAAGTCTCCTTCTCTCCTTTCCTGCCAGAAGATACACCAAGTACTCTCCTGCCTGCTTCTCTGATCACCTTGGCTGCAGTGGTCCAGTCTTCTGGAAGCTCTTCCCGTCCACCGAGAGCCTGTATCACCTCTTCCCGAAAAGCTGCACAACACTCGTCCTGTCTCAGCTTCCACCACATGGTTCTCTTCTCTGCCTTTGTCTTCCTAATTTTCCTCCCCACCACCAGAGTCATCTTACACACCACCATCCTATGCTGTCTAGCCACACTCTCCCATACCACTACCTTACAGTTGGTAACCTCCTTCAGATGACATCGTCTGCACAAGATGTAATCCGCCTGTGTGCTTCTACCTCCGCTCTTGTAGGTCACCCTATGTTCGTGCCTCTTCTGGAAAAAAGTGTTCACTACAGCCATTTGCATCCTTGTTGCAAAGTCTACCACCATCTGTCCCTCCAAGTTCCTTTCCTGGATGCCGTACTTACCCATCACTTCTTCATCACCCCTATTACCTTCACCAACATGTCCATTACAATCTGCACGAATTACGACTCTCTCTCTGTCTGGGATGCTCAGAACTACATCATCTAGCGCCTTCCAGAATTTCTCTTTCACCTCTAGGTCACATCCTACCTGTGGGGCATAGCCACTAATCACATTACACATAACACCCTCAATTTCAAATTTCAGCCTCAACACTCAATCTGATACTCTTTTCACCTCCAAGACATTCTTAGCCAACTCTTCTTTTAAAATAACCCCGACTCCATTTCTCTTCCCATCTACACCATGGTAAAATAATTTAAACCCTGCCCCTAAACTTCTAGCCTTACTGCCTTTCCACCTGGTCTCCTGGACACACAATATATCAACCTTTCTCCTAATCATCATGTCAACCAACTCCCGAGATTTTCCTGTCATAGTCCCAACATTCAAAGTCCCCACATTCAGTTCTAAACTGGGAAAAAATGACATCCATGGCAGAGTTCCAAGGCCAAAACCACTGCTGACCAAAAAGAATATAAAGGCTTGTCATACTCCCCCCCCCCCCCCCCAAAAAAAACCAAAAAAACAACCCAAAAAACATCTGAATGATTCCCAAGACCTTTGGGAGAGTACTATTTGAATGAAAGTTGAGC
Source organism: Phyllopteryx taeniolatus (assembly GCF_024500385.1). Classification (NCBI taxonomy): domain Eukaryota; kingdom Metazoa; phylum Chordata; class Actinopteri; order Syngnathiformes; family Syngnathidae; genus Phyllopteryx; species Phyllopteryx taeniolatus. The sequence goes on along the minus strand of NC_084512.1, from coordinate 225,172 downwards.
TTTTTCCAAGGTGTGTGTCTCGTTAAATCTGTCATAAATGTAGCACAGCATTTCAGAAAAAAAACATCATACCAACAGTCAAACATGGTGGCGGTAGTGTGATGGTCTTGGGCTGCTTTGCTCCTTCAGGACCTGGACAACTTGCTTTGATTGATGGAACCATGAATCTGCCCTTTAAAAGAATATCCCAAAGGAGAATGTTCAGTCATCAGTTTGTGACCTCAAGCTGAAGCACACTGCAGCTGCAGTTCTGCAGCAGGATAACAATTTAAAATACATCAGCAAGTCAAGCTCTGAATGGCTTAAGAAAACAAAATGAAGGTTTTGAAGTGGCCTAATCAAAGTCCAGACTTGATTCAGATTGAAATGCAGTGACATGAACTTAAAAAGGGTTAGGAGAGAAGGGAGCGAATACTTTTTTGTGGCACTGTAGAAAGGAAGTATTTGCTTGACAGCTGGAGGCAGGATTTTCACAGCACCCAGCGACACACCTGCAGCGTCTGGAAGCTCAAAGAATGTCTTAATTCTTGATGTGCCTGTGAATATTCACATTCATCCAGGTCATTTCATTCTCAGGGCATTGAATCGATCGCAACTGGACTGTTGTGTTTGTCTTAGAAGACGTTTCGCCTCTCATCAGAGCAGGCTTCATCAGTTCATGTAACAAGGTTTAATTAGGTTACACAACCCAGTGTTTGTGTGGAAGACACAGCTATTCATGCTCCGACTTAGAGGCATGCCCCACATCACGTATGGAATCGTTCTTTTGGAATGCAAAAAAGAGTAGAGTCGTTAAGTTGCCTGGCCTAGAGGCCATTGTCTGTCCGCCAGAGTCGTTAGGTGGAAACTACCTCATTGATATTTCCATTCAGTTGTAAAGTGGTCGTGGAGTTACCTGACTGTCAAGGAGGCCTTGCTGTTTGTTGGAGGCAGAGTTATTGAGTTTCTTTGGAATGGATGAAAGGACTGCATTGTAAGTGGGAGATTGGTGATTTCATAAGCCCCCTTCTCTATTCAGTGATGGTTTTTCTACCTTTGTGTATATGGCCTGTCACACCCCTCTTTCAAACCATCTGTCTTCCCTGTCCAAAATATACACATTTTTGTCCTCAAAAGAGTGCCGTTTCTCTTGGAAGTGCAAGTAGACACCTGAGTCTTGACCTGAGTTGTTTGTCTGTCTGTGTCATGCCATGCACACTGAGTGCCTGCTCAGTGGTTGCTTGGTTTCCCCAATGTATGTATCTTAATTCTTGACCATTTTGAAGCCTGATTTCACATACTTTTTTTATCCATTCATTCATTGTCCAGCTTGTTAACATGACTCTTTTCTGTGGTGTGTGGAATTTACGTTATTGGCCTGTTTCGTGGCATTTTACTAGATTTGACCTTATTAAAGATAAGGGGAAGCTTGTTTTGTCTTGAGAGCTGTCCACTTACTTCTTTTTAACTTTTGTTTATAACCAGAGGTAAATACTGTAATCCGGCCATGAAAATAACTGCCGAAGGCTGCGGTGTGTCCCCAAAAGGCTCCGGCATCTGCCTGGATGTGTACATCAATGATTGACACCCTTTGTTTACGCCTTCTGCCATAACAGTCTCTGATTGGCTATTCTTGTCATGCTGTGACAAGTTTTAAAATAATTAAAATTAAATTACAGGCATGAGATGGATGGAGCCAGAGAGGGATGGTTTTTCAAAAGATAATTTTAATAATATTCTACTGTCAAGTCATGCAAACAGTTTTAACATAGTCATGTAAAACATTATTAGACCACCTTTGTTTCTTCAATTTTTTTTTTTCATTTTAATGATTGCTGGTACCACTAAAGGTATATTACCCGAAGAATACAAACAGCACGACAAAAATGCAGCTGATTCCATAATACGTTGTTGTATTTGACATGGTTAAGATTATTTGTATTCCCAGTGATTTTGGCTACAATCAAGAAAACAATGGAAATAGGCATGATGTCAGCTCTTAAATTAATCTCTGAGGAGCTTGTTTTTTTTGGTCATCATTATATTTGTCCAAACAAATTCACCTTTAGTTGTACCAGGGCATTAAAATGAACAAAAAAAGAAAATGGAAGCAACAAGGGTGGTATAATATAATTTTTTTCTATTACTTAATATGACAGAGTGTTTTGTTTTTGAAAACTGCAAACTCCACATTTCAGTTTTGTCTTTTTTTTTTAAGTTGTTGTCTTGCAGGAAGGGCATACCCCCTTGGAAACATCCCTGAGGACCTTGTGGTTCAGATCAAGATTCAGGTATCTAAATATTTGCTATCTGGAACAATCAAGGGGCACTGGTTATTAGTTGTTTGAACAACAGTGGGCTTCGACAATATATTATATATTTCTTTTCATGACGTTTGTTACAAAAACTCTTACTTGGGGACATCACCTGAAACAGCAGCAACACTAAAACAATTGTTCTGAAAATGTAATTTAGAAAAATGTGACTAACATGACGCATACGTTCAGACAAGTTTAGGAAAGTTACCAATTGACGTTATCCCAGAGAGACTTTTGATCTTTACTGAGGGAGAGGCAGGCGAGTCCATATACCGTATTCTTCAAACTATGAAAAACGACTTACATTAACAATATTCGACTTGACTTATACTTTCTTTGTTACTGGAAGTGTATATCTCATTGCTCCCATATGTTTTTATTTTTATTTTTAATTAAGACCAGCTTTAGCAAATCTTGCAAAACAAAGTTTAGGAAATCGGCAGCATTATACAGTATCTAAAGAGCTATACAAGATAATTTTCCTCTTTTGACAGCATAGCACTCCAATTTTTGTGCAGGTTTTGCTCATCTATTCATTTTCTTTCACTTTTCTGGCTCTGGGTCACAGGGGTAGGAGTCTAAAGCGCTGTACATAAATACTGATTTTTAATATAAACTATTTTAAAATGTGACAAACCCTACAGATGATGAGGAAAAAAGATGTGTCCTTTACTACTCTATGTGTGGTGTTCTTCACATCACCACAGGCATAACGATATGTCTCCCAGCAATTGCAAGTCTCCTCCAAAAACCAGAAGTCTCGTATAGTACCAAGACCAGGCTTGGGGAGTAACGGAATGTACCAGCGTTACGTATTCAGAATACCAAAAAAACTTAATAATGAACTGTAATCCGGTACAGTTCCAGAAAACAAACTTTTCAAGCGTTTAGGAGTAGGAATACATGTACCAGCGTTACATATTCAGAATAATAATTTTTTTTAATTAACTGTCCTCCGGTACAGTTCCAGAAAACAAACTTAGATTACAGGTACATTTAATAATATTTACGATTATTTCGCACGATTACATTTTTAATGTGGGGAGGGAGATGCTGGTTGTTGATTTGAGCCGACGCCTTCTTTCAAAGTAGTGGGCCGAGCACCCTTTTCAAGCGTTTAGCAGCGCAACAAGTGGATCCATGGTCATAATGGACCTCAATTGAACACAGGTATGTTTTTTTGTTGGCCAACAGGAAAATGACACAGGTCACTGGATGTACAGTGGGGCAAAAAAGTATTTAGTCAGCCACCAATTGTGCAAGTTTTCCCACTTAAAAGGATGAGAGAGGCGTGTAATTTTCATCATAGGTATACCTCACCTATGAGAGACAAAATGAGGGAAAACAAATCCAGAAAATCAATTAAAAAAAATAAAAATAGAAATTAGCAAATTATGGTGGAAAACAAGTATTTGGTCACCTACAAACAAGTAAGATTTCTGGTTCTAACTTCTTTAAGAGCCTCCTCTGTTCTCCACGTTACCTGTATTACTGGCACCTGTTTGAACTCATCAGTATAAAAGAGGAGAAAGAATGTTGAGTTGCATCCAAAGAACACCATACCTACTGTGAAGCATGGGGATGGAAACATGATGCTTTGGGGCTGTTTTTGGGACCAGGACGACTGATCCGTGTAAAGGAAAGAATAAATGGGGCCATGTATCGTGAGATTTTGAGTGAAAGCCTCCTTCCATCAGCAAGGGCATTGAAGATGAAACGTGGCTGGGTCTTTCAGCATGACAATCCCAAACACACCGCCTGGGCAACGAAGGAGTGGCTTCGTAAGAAGCATTCCAAGGTCCTGGAGTGGCCTCGCCAGTCTCCAGATCTCAACCTCATAGAAAATCTTTGGAAGGAGTTGAAAGTCTGTGTTGCCCAGCGACAGCCCCAAAACATCACTCCTCGAGAGGAGATCTGCATGGAGGAATGGGCCAAAATACCAGCAACAGTGTGTGAAACCCTTGTGAAGACTTACAGAAAACGTTTGACCTCTGTCATTGCTAACAAAGGGTATATTAAAAAAACAAGTATTGAGATGAACTTTTGTAATTGACCAAATACTTATTTTCCACCATAATTTGCTAATAAATTCTTTAAAAATCAGACGTGGTTTTCTGGATTTTTTTTTTTTTCCCTTCTTGTATTGTCTCTACTAGGTGAGGTATACCTATGATGAAAAGTACATGCCTCTCTCATCTTTTTAAGCGGGAGAACATGCACAAATGGTGGCTGACTAAATACTTTTTTGCCCCACTGTACGTGTTGACTTCCCAAAAGCGGCCATTTTAAAAGCAGATCGAAGAGAATGGACATGATATTTTTGGTCAGATATTCACTGGAGAAGTTGTTGGTTTTGGATAACATTTACAAAGAAAACAGCGCTGTCAAATTATCCCGACTGCTGGAGATAACCCTACGGCCGCACCTTGTACGTAAATATTTCACTCTCCCGTCACAGATTACTCGCTGCTTTACTTATTTAAACACTGTACTGTATTACCAATACCAGCTAAACTTCAGGAATAAAACGTTTTTTTCTGCTGTCATGACATCATATTTTCAAAATTGTGTGTGCGTACGTGCGTGCTTGTGAGTAAAGCGTGAGCTTTTCTTCCCTTTCACTCTTAACAAACACCAAGTCGTGAAAAGATTTATTAGTTTGAACATTAAATATCTTGTCTTGGTTGAAAAGGATTTGCAAATCATTGTATTCTGTTTTTGTTTTACAAACCGTTCCAACTTCAATGGAATTTGGGTTCTTACAATCAATTAAAAATCAAAATAAACTTACAAGCAGAGCAGTACTTGCCTGCATTTCACTCTTACATATCTAGTCTTGTGGAAAGGTTTTGAAACTTTGGTATGATGTATAAAATCTAATTTCCCTCACAGGATGAATAAAGTATCCATCCATTCATCCATGTGCAGCACGGTAGTCAAATGATTTGCGCATCTGCCTCACAGTTCTGAGGTTTTGGATTTGAATTCCATTAATTCCTCCAGCATTCCAAAACCATGCATATTAAACATTCATAAGACCGAAAAGACAAGATAAATATTGTATTTACATAAAATTTTGTATTTATTATTATTATTATTTTAAATCATATTTTGAGATAGGCGCACCCGGAACCCTAGTGAGGAGAAGTGGTTCAGAAAATGGATGGATGGTATTGGAGTAATCTAAAAGAAATTAAAAGTAATCAATTTAAATACATTGTATTGTACTTGGATTACATTACTAATGAAATGTTTAACAGGTAACTAGTAACTGTATCCGGATACATTTTTAAAGTAACCGTCCCAACCCTGACCAAGACTGACCTGTGAGAGGCCGCATGGTACCACAGTGCATACAAACTGCTGGAAAATACAAAGAGTGCACTGCCTTGCTCTCCTAGGGCCTCATTTATCAAAGAGTGCTTAGAACAGGTTCTATGTTGACTGAGATTCTGTATTCATCAAACACCTTTTGCATGCACACCAGTAAGTAATCTGTTAATGTGGGATGTACCACCTGTCCTAAAGTGCCACGCTGGTGCATGTCTAGCCTCATTTGCATTGGGAAACGCCTCCACTTGACCATATATGATAGTGGCAATACCTTTAAGAATGTGCGGATGGAATTACATCCCTCTCCGAAAGAGTTGGCAGAGAAAAAGACTATAGCCACGACCAACATTGAAGAACTTGTCTGAGAAGTGGAAACAGACCAAAACATTCTGTTTGGAACAATTAATGCAGGTGTTCCCAACAAAAGGGATAAAAACATCAACAATTTAACTGCTGCTGTTAATTCTGTTGGATCAGAGAAAAGAGCAGTCTCAGAAATAATAATAGTTTGACATCAAACTAATACCAAAAACGGTGTGACTGCCGACAGACAATTATCTGTAACTGGAGGAGGACAAGCATTGATGGATACCCGTATTGCAAGCATTATTGGGGACATGTCACTGATCACATCGCATCCCCAAAAACAACTCCCATGGAGGCGCACATCCAGAGCTTTTCTGTAGAATGAATGAATTAATGAATGGTGCGTTCCTCCAGGGTACGTGGATCCCAAATGATTTGTGCATTGATTGAATGAAATACTTTCCTTTTCACGTGGCAGTAGCCAATGACATCCACTTGTGTGGGGTGATAATCATTCTATGGAACATCTTATTTTTCGATAACGATAATTTGACGATATCCTATAAAAAAAAAAATGGTGCTTCCCATTGATAGACACAGTGTTTGAGAACAACAGGACAGAGCTCCACCAACAATGTCAGGCGACTGATAAACCTAATAAGTATGTCTCAGTGGAATAATCTAAAAACTATTGTCACTAGATGAAATAGCTTTTGACAAAGTTAACTAGTCTTTTCTTTTTGATGTACTTCAGAAATTTGGCTTCGATGAGTCATATATTCCTTGGATCGCACCGTTATACAACTCATTCAAAGCAACTGTCACCACAAATGGGGTCACATCACAAAGTTTCACTTTACAAAGAGGAACTAGACAAAGATGTCCTCTCTCACCCCTGCTATTCGCACTATTTATTGAACCACTGGCAATAGCAATATGGCAGAACACTAATATTAAAGGGATCAGTATTCCTATGTCAGAACACAAAATCAATCTTTACGCAGATGATATCATTCTTTATTTACAAGAACCCAAGGCATCACTTCAAAAAGTATTTAACCTCAGTAAGACATTTTCGGAATTATTAGAATATGCTCTATGCCTCCCTGTGTCCTGGGGGTCGGTGGCGTCCCTCTGGTTGGGTCCCCTGTTGGACGGGCTCGCTGACTGTGGTGGCTCACCCTTCCTCGATGTGCCAGCTCAGCTACTCTGTACACCAGTTGACAAACATGCATATGTGATACGGTGTTCTCTCACTATTAAGTTCGATAGACACACTATAGGCTTTAATTACTTGTGTTGGGATCACTAACAACAACACAGGTTATATTAACATATCAACTCACAGGTTCTTACAGGTGTTTCTTCTTCTTTTCCTTCCGGCTTGTCCCTTTAGGGGTCGCCACAGCCCGTCATCCTTTTCCATGTAAGCCTATCTCCTGCATCCTACTCTCGAACACTGCCCTCATGTCTTCCCTCACGACATCCGTCAACCTTCTCTTTGGTCTTCCTCTAGCTCTCTTGCCTGGCAGCTCCATCCTCATCACCCTTCTACCAATATACTCACTATTTCTCCTCTGGACGTGACCAAACCATCGAAGTCTGCTCTCTCTAACTTTGCCTCCAAAACATCGAACCTCGGCTGTCCCTCTGATGAGCTCATTTCTAATTTTCATTTCCGCCACCTCCAGTTCTGCTTCCTGTTGTCTCTTCAGTGCCACAGTCTCTAATCTGTGCATCATGGCTGGCCTCACCACTGTTTTATAAACTTTGCCCTACCTAGCAGGGACTCTTCTGTCACATAACACACATTGCTCTGTACGGTTGACCCCAAGTATTTAAAGTCCTCCACACTTGCTATCTCTTCTCCCTGTAACCTCACTCTTCCCCCACCACCCGTATATATGCACATATATATTCTGTCTTACTTCGGCTAATCTTCAACCCTCTGCTTTCCAGTGCATGCCTCCATCCTTCTCACTGTTCCTCCACCTGCTCCCTGCTTTCATTCCAGTCTAACCTCATCTGTCAGCCTATCCATCACCACTGCAAACAGGAAGGGGCTCAGGGCTGATCCCTGATGCAGTCCCACCTCCACCTTAAATTCGTCTGTCACAACTATAGCACATCTCACCACTGTTCGCCCTCGTACATGTCCTGTATTATTCTAACATACTTCTTTGCCACTCCAGACTTCTGCATGCAGTACCACAGTTCCTCTCTGGGTACTCTGTCATAGGCTTTCTCTAGATCTACAAAGACACAATGTAGCTCCTTCTGACCTTCTCTGTACTTTCCCATCAACATCCTCAAGGCAAATAATGCATCTGTGGTACTCTTTCTAGGCATGAAACCATACTGTTGCTCGCAAATACTCACTTCTGTCCTGAGTCTAGCCTCCACTACTCTTTCCCATAACTTCATTGTGTGCCTCTTCAACTTTATTCCTCTATAGTTCCCATAGCTCTGCACATCACCCTTGTTCTTAAAAATGGGCACCAGCACAATTTTCCTCCATTCCTCAGGCATCTTCTCACGTGCTAGAATTCTATTGAACAAGCTGGTCAAAAACTCCACAGCCACCTCTCCTAGATGCTTCCAAACCTCCACAGGAATGTCATCAGAACCAACTGCCATTCCATTTTTCATCCTCTTTAATGCCTTTCTAGCTTCCCCCTTACTAATCATTCCCACTTCCTGGTCCACCACACTTGCCTCTTCTACTCTCCCTTCTCTCTCATTTTCCTCATTCATCAACTCCTCAAAGTATTCTTTCCATCTATCTAGCACACTACTTGCAGCAGTCAACATATTTCAATCTCTATCCTTAATCACCCTAACCTGCTGAACATCCTTCCCATCGCTATCCCTCTGTCTGGCCAGCCTGTATAGATCCTTTTCTCCTTCTTGAGTGTCCAACCTGCCATACATGTCATCATATGCCTCTTGTTTGGCCTTTGCCCTGTGTCGCATCTCAATGTATTCCTTTCGCCTCTCCTTGGTCCTCTCAGTGTCCCACTTCTTCTTAGCTAACCTTTTTCCTTGTATGATTTCCTGTACTGTATGGTTCCACCACCAAGTCTCCTTCTCTTCTTTCCTGACAGAAGATAGACCAAGTACTCTTCTGCCTGCCTCTCTGATCACCTTGGCTGCAGTGGTCCAGTCTTCTGGAAGCTCCTCCCGTCCACCGAGAGCTTGTTTCACCTCTTCCCGAAAAGCTGCACAACACTCGTCCTGTCTCAGCTTCCACCACATGGTTCTCTGCTCTGCCTTTGTCTTCCTAATTTTCCTCCCCACCACCAGAGTCATCTTACACGCCACCATTCTATGCTGTCTAGCCACACTCTCCCTTACCACTACCTTACAGTCGGTAACCTCCTTCAGATGACATCGTCTGCACAAGATGTAATCCACCTGCGTGCTTCTACCTCCGCTCTTGTAGGTCACCCTATGTTCCTGCCTCTTCTGGAAGAAAGTGTTCACTACAGCCATTTGCATCCTTGTTCCAAAGTCGACCACCATCTGTCCCTCCAAGTTCCTTTCCTGGATGCCGTACTTACCCATCACTTCTTCATCACCCCTATTTCCTTCACTAACATGTACATTACAATCTGCACCAATTACGACTCTCTCTCTGTCTGGGACGCTCAGAACTACTTCGTCTAGCTCCTTCCAGAATTTCTATTTCACCTCTAGGTCACATCCTACATGTGGGGCATAGCCACTAATCACATTACACGTAACACACTCAATTTCATGTTTCAGCCTCATCACTCGATCTGATACTCTTTTCACCTCCAAAACATTCTGAGCTAACTCTTCTTTTAAAATAACACCGACTCCATTTCTCTTCCCATCTTCACCATGGTCAAATAATTTAAACCCTGCCCCTAAACTTCTAGCCTTACTCCCTTTCCACCTGGTCTCCTGGACACTCAATATATCAACCTTTCTCCTAATCATCATGTCACCCAACTCCCGAGATTTTCCTGTCATACTCCCAACATTCAAAGTCCCCACATTCAGTTCTAGGCTCTGTGGTTTCCCCTTCTCTTTCTGCCGAAGAACCCGCTTTCCACCTCTTCTTCTTCTTCGACTTCGGCTTTGCTGAATTTCCAACGGCGCCCTGCAGGTTGACGGCGCCGGTGGCAGACGTTAACCCGGGCCATGACCGATCCGGTATGGAATTCTTTGGATGAATGCTCATATTTGTTTGGCAAAGTTTTAAGCCGGATGCCCTTCCTGATGCAACCCTCTGCATTTATCCGGCCTACAGTTTGCACTGGCTTGTGCCCCCCATAGGGCTGCATTCAGGTTCTTACAGGTGCTTAGACACTAAAAATGAATCCCACTGCACCACTTGTCAATAGCACTGCCTTGCTCATTTGCCCACATCCTGTCCTGCCCTTTTCTGTCCTCTCTTATCTTGTTCTATTGGTTAGTTACTGCATTTCCTTACCAGGTGTCCCCCCCCCAATCCACAAATAACTTGTGTTAAAATATCTAGACTGTCTCACGATTGTTCTGCTGTGGTTCTCACCCCTAGTCCCCTTGTCCATTCTATCCCTCTGTCTGTCCCCTTTAACCATGCATTTTCATTAAACATCAGAATAATAAAAAAATAAATACAAATAAGCAGAGGAAGTATTTCAAACTCCCCTGTTGCACAGCAAAACTGTTCCAGCACAAAGGCATACAGAGCCACCATTCTGCAAGGCCATGCAGCTGAACAGGCTGTGTACAGAATATTCCAAATCAGGTTTGTGTAATAGAATTTAAGCTTTTGTCAAACAAAATATAAATAAATCGAAATTAAGATGACATCAAAATGCAACCATAATCAAATATTTTAAACCAAATAGACGAGTTTGTCACTACACCACACACGAGCATGCAAATTTGGCTAGAACACGGCATAAAGAAGGAAAGACAAGGCAATTTCATTTGTAGAACACAATTCATACACAAGGAAATTGAAAGTGCTTCACAGATGCATAAAATTTCAGTAAGGACAATAAAATCAATCAATAAAACATAAAAAATAATCATTAAACAATTACAATAAATTGTTATCAAGAAATCAAGTTATCAATAATCAGGACATAAAATGAAGAATGAAGAGTGCAGATAAAGTAAGTTCAGTTGTCATATGCACAGCTAAATAAAACTGTTTTCAACTTTGATATGAACATTGTCAGAGTTGAGGCCTGTCTCACAGAAAGACCATTCCAGATCTTAGCAGAATAAAACTGAAATGCAGCCTCACCATGTTTAGTCCTGACTCTGGAGACCCACAAGAAACCTCTCCCTGAGGTTCTCAGAGCCCGAGATGGTTCCTATGCCACTAACATGTCCGAGTTGTACAAACCCAATTCCAATGAAGTTAGGAAGTTGTGTTAAACATTAATAAAAACAGAATACGATGATTTGCAAATCATGTTCAACCTATATTTATTTGTATACACTACAAAGACAAGCTTTTTAATGTTCAAACTGACACTTTATTGTTTTTAGCAAATAATCATAAACTTGAACACTGACATGTTCCAAAGAAGCTGGGACGGGTGACAAAAAAGACAGAAAGTTGAGGAATGCTCATCAAACACCTGTTTGGATCATCCCACAGGTGAACAGGCTAATTGGGAACAGGTGGGTGCCATGATTGGGTATAAAAGGAGCCTCCCTGAATTGCTTAGTCATTCACAAGTAAAGATGGGGCGAGGTTCACCTCTTTGTGAACAAGTGCGTGAGAAAATAGTCGATAGTATAATAGTCTGCAGAAATCACTGCAGGGAAGCGGCAAGGCCGAAAACCAACATTGATTGCCCGTGACCTTCGATCCCTCAGGCGGCACTGCATCAAAACCGACATCAATGTGTAAAGGATATCACCACATGGGCTCAAGAACACTTCAGAAAACCAAGTTCGGCACTACATACGTAATTGCAACTTGAAACTCCACTATGCAAAGCAAAAGCCTTTTATCAACAACACCCAGAAGCGGCGCCGGCTTCTCTGGGCCCGAGCTCATCGAAGATGGACTGATGCAAAGTGGAAAAGTGTTCTGTGGTCCGACGAGTCCACATTTCAAGTTGTTTTTGTAAATTGTGGACATCGTGTCCTCCGGGCCAAAGAGGAAAAGAACAGTACGGACTGTTATGGACGCAAAGTGGGACTGTGTTCGTGCCAATGGCATGGGTAAATTACACATCTGTGAAGGCACCATTAATGCTGAAAGGTTTTGTAGAAACATATGCTGCCATCCAAGCAACATCTTTTTCATGGACCTCCCTACTTATTTCAGCAAGACAATGCCAAACCACATTCTGCACGTGTTACAACAGCGTGGCTTCGTAGTAAAAGTGTGCAGGAACTAGACTGGCCTGCCTGTAGTCCAGACGAGTCTCCCATTGAAAATGTGTGGCACATTATGACGCGTAAAATACGACAGTGGAGACCCCGGACTGTTGAACAGCTTAATCTGTACATCAAGCAAGAATGGGAAAGAATTCCACCAACAAAGCATCAACAATTAGTGTACTCAGTTCCCAAACGTTTATTGAATGTTGTTAAAAGAAAAGGAGATGTAACACAGTGGTAAACATGACCCTGTCACACTTTTTTTCAGAATCAGAATCATCTTTATTTGCCAAGTATGTCCAAAAAACACAAGGAATTTGTCTCTGGTAGTTGGAGCCGCTCTAGTACGACAACAGACAGTCAATTTACAGAACACATTGGAGACAGAAAGACATTGACTGAGCAGTAAAGGGTTGCTAGTTATCCGGTAATGCCGGTACATTTTTTTTTTTTTGACAATTGTGCAAAAAGATGCAAAGTCCTCTAGCACTTAGAGCAGTTCGAATGACTAATATTGCAATAGTCCGGTGCAATGATCATTGTGCAAAGGGCGCCGAGACTTCAAGGAGTGTATGCGGTTTAAAGTGACGAGTAGTGCGATAATCTGGGACAATGTTGGTTGTGCAAATGTTACAGATACTCCTCAATCAGTGTGCAAATGGAGCAGATGGTACTCTGGCATGAGTGGCCAGTATATGCAAATAGTGCAGCATGGCGAGACAACTACAGTGAGTGCACGAGTAATACATAATTGGCCCCACAGAAATGTGACAACGAACTCAAGTCAAAAAATTGCCAGCATGTTGTAATAGAATTGTAGGTCAGGTGTTTAAGAAGTTGATTGCAAGAGGGAAGAAGCTGTTGGAATGTCTACTAGTTCTAGTTTGCATTGATCGGTAGCGCCTACCTGAGGGAAGGAGCTGGAAGAGATGGTGACCGGGGTGCGGAGGGTCCGAGAGGATTTTCCACGCCCTTGTCTTAGTTCTGGCAGCGTGCAAGACCTCAATGGTGGGTAGGGGGGTACCGCGAATCCTTTCAGCAGTTTTGATTGTCCGTTGCAGTCGGAGTTTGTCTTTTTTTGTAGCAGCACCAAACCAGACTGTGATGGAAGAACACAGGACTGATTCGATGACCGCTGTGTAGAACTGTCTCAGCAGCTCCGGTGGCAGGCCGTGCTTTCTCAGAAGTCGCAGGAAGTACATCCTCTGCTGGGCCTTTTTGAGGACGGAGTTGATGTTGGTCGCCCACTTTAGGTCTTGAGAGACTGTAATTCCCAGGAACTTGGTCTCGATGGTTGACACAAGGCAGCTGGACAACGTGAGGGGCAGCTGTGGCGAAGGATGCCTCCTGAAGTCCACGATCATCTCTAGAGTCTTGAGCGTGTTCAGCTCCAGGTTGTGTCGGCCGCACCACAGCTCCAGCCGCTCCGCTTCCTGTCGATATGCAGACTCGTCACCGTCCTTGATGAGGCCGATGACAGTGGTGTCATCTGCAAACTTCAGGAGTTTGACAGTCGGGTTCGCTGAGGTGCAGTCGTTCGTGTAGAGAGAGAAGAGCAGCGGAAAGAGGACACAACCTTGGGGCGCCCCAGTGCTGATGCTGCATGTGGATGAGGTGGCCTCCCCCAACCTGACCTGCTGTGTCCTGTCCGTCAGAAAGCTGTAAATTCACTGGCAGATGGCAGGTGAGACGCTGAGCTGGAGAAGCTTGGATGAAAGGAGTTCAGCGATGATGGTGTTGAACGCTGAGCTGAAGTCCACGAACAGGATCCTCGCGTAGGTCCCTGCACTGTCGAGGTGTTCTAGGATGAAGTGCAGTCCCATGTTGACTGCATCCTCCACAGATCTGTTCGCTTGGTAGGCAAACTGCAGCGGGTCCAGCAGCGGACCTGTGACACTCTTGAGGTGGTCCAGCACGAGACGTTCAAAGGACTTCATGACCACAGATGTCAAAGCGACAGGCTTGTAGTCATTCAGACCCGAGATTGCAGGTTTCTTGGGGACTGGAATGATGGTGGAGCGTTTGAAACATGATGGAACTTCACAAAGTTCCAGAGATCTATTGAAGATCTCAGTGAAGACTGGAGCGAGCTGGTCCGCGCAGACTTTGAGGCAGGATGGAGACACATGGTCCGGGCCTGCCGCTTTGTTAATCTTTTGTTGTTTGAAGGTGCGTCCCACATCCTGTTCATGGATGGTTAACGCAGAAGTCAGAGGTGTGATTGTGTTCGGTGGTGTAGCCGGGTGGGTGTGGGGTGTGAAACTGTCCTTTTCAAATCTGCAGTAGAAGGTATTCAAGTCGTTGACTAGTGTGCTATTGTTCTCAGCTTGGGGGGATCGTCGCTTGTAATTAGCCAACGATTGGAATGCATGCCAGACTGATTTTGAGTCGTTTGCGCTAAACTGTTTTTCCAACTTTGCTGCATAGTTCTTCTTTGCAATGTTAATTTCTTTAGTCAGCTGGTTTCTAGCTCGATTATACAGGGCCCTGTCCCCGCTCTGATATGCATCCTTCTTAGCTTGGCGAAGCTGCTTAAGTTTAGCAGTGAACCACGGCTTGTTGTTTTTGAATGTGCGAAATGATTTTGTTGGTACACACACATCTTCACAGAAACTGATATAGGATGTAACAGTGTCCGTATATTCATCCAGGCTGTCAGCTGAATTTTCAAAGACACTCCAGTCTGTGCAGTCTAAACAGCTTTGAAGTTCCATCTTGGCTTCATTGGTCCTCTTTTTCACTGTTTCACTGTAGGTTTCGCACATTTAAGTTCTTGCCTGTACGTCGGTATTAAGTGATTTAAGCAGTGATCAGACGAGCCCCTGGTCGTGGTTGAGTTTAGCTTTGTTAAAGTCCCCGAGAATAATGAGGGGTGAGTCCGGGTGTTTTTTTTCAATTTCGTTGACTTGTTCGGCGAGCGTTAGCAATGCGGTGTTCGCGTTAGCTTGAGGCGGAATGTAGACTCCAGCCAGTATGAATCATGCGAACTCACGTGGCGAGTAGAATGGTTTACAAAATCAGCGACTCCAAATGCGGGCTGCAGTGTGTGCTGAGCTCCGTGACGTCCGTATACCATTTTTCGTTGATATACAGGCATATCCCGCCGCCCTTTGTTTTCCCCGATGATTCCATGTCGCGGTCCGCTCGATGAATGTGGAAGCCGGGAAGCATGACGCCGCCATCGGGTACAGCGTCGCAAAGCCAAGTCTCCGTGAAGCACATGGCCGCGGAACGTCCAAATTCTTTACTGGTCTTTAACAGAAGATGAAGCTCGTCCATTTTGTTGGGTAGGGAGCGTACATTCGCGAGGTGGATTGACGGGAACGCCAATCTGTGTCCTCTCTTGCGGAGTTTCACCTGAATGCCACCACGCTTCCCTCTGTGGCGCCGCTTCCGTCTCCATGTGCCGAAAACCGCGGACGCCGCTCCGGTGAGTAACTCGAGGGGGGAAAAAACTGAGCGGATTTGCGAAAGTTGGTGACAGAAAGTCCGGAGTAGCCTCCTTGATGGTTAGCAGGTCTCCCCTTGTGTAAGTGAGTCGTGTAAGGTCTCCAAAGACGGACGAAAAACACAAAAACAATACTAGAGAGCGCGCTACCGAGACGACCACACTGGTAGGCGCCATCTTGGTTTCGGTTTTGGAATGTGTTGCAGACAAAAAAATTCTAAGTTCATGATTATTTACTAAAAACAATACAGTTTGTCAGTTTGAACATTGAATATCTTGTCTTTGTAGTGTATTCAATTAAATATAGGTTGAACATGATTTACAAATCATTGTATTCGTTTTTTTTTATGTTTAACACAACGTGCCAACTTCATTGGAATTGGGGTTGTACTTAGGCGCTTGGCCATGGAGAGACTTGTACACAAGCAGAGCTGTTTTAAAGTCCATTCTCTGGGTGACAGGAAGCCAGTGCAGAGACCTCAGCACTGGACAAATGTGCTCGTATTTTCTGTTTCTGGTCAGGACTCGAGCAGCAGCATTTTCAATGTACTGCAGCTTTTTAACAGCTCGTTTAGAGAGGCCAATGAGCAGGCCGTTACAGTAGGCTCACCTGCTGGAAACAAACACAGGGATTAGTCTCTTTATTCTGCTTTAGACACTATACCTTTGTTTCTGACAATGTTTGTGAGATGGTAAAAAGCTGCGGATGTTATTGACTTAATGTGGCAGTTAAAGTTCAGGTCTGAATCCATAATTATCCCTAGATTTCTAACCTGTTTTTTTGTTTTGTTTTAGAGAGAGGGACTCTCAAAGTGACTGATGACACTTGCTCTTTGTTTCTGTGGGCCAAAGACGATGATTTTAGTTTTGTCTGAGTTCAGCTAGAGAGAGTTGTTTTGCATCCATGCACTGATCTAATCGTTGCAATGAGAGAGTCGATCTACAGACCCATGTTCACCTGCTTTCAGTGATACGTAGATATGAGTGTCATCTGCGTAGTTATGGTCGGACAAATATTGCTACCTATTAGTGGACCCAATGGAAGCATGTACAGATTGAACAAAAGGGATCCAAAGTTTCGAGGCCTGGGGAACCCCACAGGTCACGGCCATTTTTTCAGACCCACAGTTAGCAATTTCGACAAAGCATTTCCTGTTCTTGAGATAGGGCTTCAACCAATTTAGAGCAGCACCAGATAATCCCACCCAGTTTTCCAACCTCTGTAGTAAGATCCCATGGTCCACTGTGTCAAAGGCCACGCTCAGGTCCAGCAGCACTAAGACTGAGACTTTGCGTGCGTTCAGGCAGATGTCATTTATCATCTGAGTCAGAGCTGTCTCCTTGCTGTGGTGAGGCCTAAAACATTGTTGCACAGGAGAAGTCGGTGAGCTGATTTTAAACAACCCTTTCTAGGACCTTGCCTAAAAATGGCACTTTTGATATGGGCCGGTAATTCCTCAGTACTGTGGTACCGGTATATCAACACTGGTCTTTAGGAGCAGCTGAATGACAGCAGTTTTCAAAGCTTTTGGAAAAATTTCAGTCTGAAATGAGATGTTAACTAAATGAGCAAGTTGTGGTAATAAACCGCTCTGCACCAACTTTAGAAATCTAGTGGGTAACTCATCAAGGCAGCATGTACATGAAGTCAGACCGGAAATAATTTCTTCAACTGTGAAAGGTGTCAGTTTAAGGTGTCAAGGTAAGTGTTGTCGTTTGTGTGGTTGATTATTTCATTAATACCTTGAACTTTGTCAGTAAAGAATATTACAAAATCATTGCATTAAGATAGAAGTAGTAGAAGTGATTTCTAAGGGCAGTGAAACTGGAGGGTTTGTTAATCTGTTTAATGTGGCAAACAGGCCATGAGTTGTTGCTGCAATTTGTGATGATTTCAGAAAAATACCTCTTCCTTGTTCCACACAGAGTCTGGTTGAACACACATTTCTTTGTAAAACTCATAATCAACATGTAGATTTAACTTACGCCATTTCCACTCGGCTCTTGTAATATGAAGCAAGGGAGATTGTTTTAGCTCCATTTTGAATGACACATACTCAAATGGTTGGAAAGCTCCAAATGACAGTTTCTGGCTGATAATTTTGTCCTTAAAAATGGCACAAACACCCCCACCTCTCTGGTTTTGTCGTGCTTCAGACTCAAATTTATAGTGAGGTGGAGTAGACTCAATCATTATCGCATTACCCGTGTTTTTATTAAGCCATGTCGCAGTTAAAAACATAAAATCAAGATAAGAGGAAATAAAATTATTAATTACAAATGATTTGTTATTTAAAGATCTGACATTGAGTACAGCATGTTTGAGATTTGGTTGAGCTTCACTGGACTCTATCTTCTTACAAGATATATGGATTGGATTTCTCCGATCGGACAGTCTGACTGTCGCTGTTTTACATTATCTAATCTGCGTGGTTTGACAGTAGTCAAATGATAGTATGCTCTGTCACTGAACCTCCGGATATAGGTCTTACTATGAATGGTAGCAACGCAGAGGCCGTTAGCATCCTACACAGTCACAGCAGTGTCGCTGTTGGAGATGTTGGGGGCTGAACTCGGGAGGCCTTGGTTGGTGAAACAAACCAAGGTGGAGGAGGGATGGGGTACTTAGAGATTGCCTTACTGGAGTGAGGGGGAGTACTTTACCCACCAATTGAATCAAACTTTCCAGATGCATGGAAGGCTTTTGGAGGTGAAGACAATAATAAAGAGTCTTTGGAGGGTGTAGCTGTAACAGTTGTGGCCCAATCCTGTGGTTGGGGCTGTGGTGGAAGTGAAGAGAGTGATGCTGCAGCTGAGTCCTTTGCTGAATATATTGGTTTTGTTGGGGCTGCTGTGGATAAAGCATTTGCTGGAGACGATCGCCCTTTTGTTGTTGTTGTTTTTTGTTGTGGCTGCTGGATATGTCGGCTTTGTTGTTGTTGGATGCATAGTTTGCTGGTTCCTTTGCTGGTTCGTTTGCTGTCGAGGAAGGAGCTTCTCCCTCGCTCTTCACCTCTCTCTGTGACAACACAGAATCCTGTTCAGGCCAATTTTGACACCTCAGAGCGTGGAGGAGGTTATCTGTCAGTCGTCTCACTCCATCTCTTTTCAGTTGCGGGCCTCTTCCTCTGAACAGGTCGTCTTGACGCCAAAACCGACGAAAGTTCTCAATAAAATGCAGTCCTCTAATCTCACAGACTTTGGACAGCCATGTGTTCAGTTGAAACACCCTGCTGAACTTGTTTATCCTCCCATCGAGGGGTCCACTTATAAGTGTAGGAATTGCCAATTCATCAAGTCTCAATGGGAGACCGGTCTGGACTGAAGGCAGGCCAGTCTAGTACCTGCACTCTTTTACTAAAAGCCACGCTGTTGTAACACGTGCAGAATGTGGTTTGGCATTGTCTTGATGAAATAAGCAGGGGCGTCAATGAAAAAGACGTTGCTTGGATGGCAGCATACGTTTCTTCAAAACCTGTATGTACTTTCAGGATTAATGGTGCCTTCACAGATGTGTAAATTACCCATGCCATTGGCACTAACACCGCCCCATACCATCACATATGCTGGCTTTTGAACTTTGCGTCCATAACAGTCCTGATGGTTCTTTTCCTCTTTGCCCTGGAGGACACGACGTCCACAATTTGCAAAAACAATTTGAAATATGGACTCGTCAGACCACAGAACGCTTTTCCACTTTGCATCAGTCCATCTTAGATGAGCTCGGGCCCAGAGAAGCCGGCGGCGTTTCTGGGTGTTGTTGATAAATGGCTTTTGCTTTGCATAGTAGAGTTTCAAGTTGCACTTACGGATGTAGCGCCAAACTGTATTTACTGACATTGGTTTTCTGAAGTGTTCCTTAACCCATGTGGTGATATCCTTTATACATTGATGTCGTTTTTTGATGCAGTGCCGCCTGAGGGATAGAAGGTCACGGGCATTCAATGTTGGTTTTCGGCCTTGCCGCTTACATGCAGTGATTTCTCCAGATTCTCTGAACCTTTTGATGACGATATGGACCGTAGATGATGAAATCCCTAAATTCCTTGCAATTGTACGTTGAGGAACTTTGTCCTTAAACTGTTCGACTATTTTCTCACGCACTTGTTCACAAAGAGGTGAACCTCGACCTATCTTTGCTTGTGAATGACAGCAATTCAGGGAAGCTCCTTTTATACCCAATCATGTCACCCATCTGTTCCCAATTAGCCTGTTCACCTGTGGGATGTTCCAAACAGGTGTTTGAGGATTCCTCAACTTTCCCAGTCTTTTTTGCCACCTGTCCCAGCTTTTTTGGAACGTGTTGCAGACATAAAATTCTAAATAATGATTATTTGCTAAAAACAATAGTTTATCAGTTTCAACATTAAATATCTTGTCTTTGTAGTGTATTCAATTAAATATAGGTTGAACATGATTTGCAAATCATTGTATTCTGTTTTTATTGGTTTAACACAACGTCCCAAATTCATTGGAAATGGGGTTGTAAATGTTTATAAGCTGTTTTTTCATTGTTTTTAAATGCTTTTAATCATTTATCAATCATTGGTGGTCATATAAATAATTTTTCTTTGCTTTTGCTTTGCTTTACTTTATATTAAATTGTTACTATGAAATTTGTAATATGGCCAGTGTTATCCAGCCACCCTTTTTCTGTACTGCTTATCCTCACTAGAGTGGCAGACATGCTCGAGCCTAACACCGCGATCTTCAGGCGAGAGGCAGGGTACACCCTGAACTGGTCACCATCCAATCGCAGGGCACATTATAAACAAACAACCATTCACGCTCACATTCACATCTATGGGCAATTAAGAGTCGGATTTGAACCCCGGTCCTCACAACTGTGAGGCAGATGTGCTAGCCAGTTGTTCACCGTGCTGCCTGACCAGTGCTAGTTTTAATTAATTTAATTTAATTGTTTACATTGAAAACACACTAGAAATGGTTAAAAAAATAACTCACTTATGACTATTTGATGATTGATTACTGTATGTTGGAACGGGAATGGATTGTCTTAATCTTTTTTAAAAGCTAATCATATTTGATGACCAAATTTCACGACCTTTACCATAGACTACCAAAACAACTGTTTGACCATGATTAGTTATTTGTATTAACATTTATTTGCTTTGTTCTTCTAGTAAATTATATCTTTCTATTATACAGTCCAATCCAAAAGTATTGGAACGGCGAAGTCCATTCATTTGTTTTTGTTGTATACTGAAGACATTTGGGTTTCAGATCAAAAGATGAATATGAGACCAAAGTTAAGAGTTCCAGCTTCTATTTCATGGTATTTACATAAAGATGTGTTTAAAACTTAGGACAGACATTTTGTTTGAAGCAAAAGTATTGGAACATGTAACTGATGGGTGTTTCTCGTTTCTCAGGTGCTGCCTTTTAGATTGATTGCTTAAACATTAGATAGTGCTTGTTTTTGGTTTCGGGTTTGACCTGTGAAAACTGTTTGCGCTGTTATGCAAACATGAAGACCAGAGAGCTGTCTATGGGAGAAAAGCAAACCATTTTGAAGGTGACAGAAGAAGAAGAGGGATAATCTATCAGAGCTATTGCACAAACCAATGTTTGTGCAGTAGCTCTGATCGATTTTCATAGCCAATACAACAATTTGGAATGTTCTGAAAAAGAGAAACTACTGGTGCACTGAGCAACAGACACTGAACAGGTCAGCCAAGGGTATCAACAGAAGTTGATGACAAACAGAAACATTGGGACCTAATTATGGAGAAAGAAAGGATTTGCATATGATCCAAAACACACAAGCTCATCTGTGAAGCATGGTGGAGGTAATGTCATGGCTTGGGCTCACTAATCTTTATTGATGTAACTCATGATGGTAGCAGCAGAATTAATTCTGAAGTCTGCAAAACTATTTTGTCTGGCAATTTACAGAAAAATTAATCCAAACTAATCAATAGAAGCTTCATCATGCGACAACACAATGACCCATGTTTCAAACTCTCCACCATCATTCCAGTCCCCAAGAAACCTGCAATCTCGGGTTTAAATGACTGCAGGCCTGTTGCCTTGACATCTGTGGTCATGAAGTCCTTTGAACGTCTCATGCTGGACCACCTCAAGAGCGTCACAGGCCCCCTGCTGGACCCTCTGCAGTTTGCCTACCGAGCAAACAGGTCTGCAGATGATGCAATCAACATGGGACTGCACTTCATCCTAGAACACCTCGACAGTGCAGGGACCTACGCGAGGATCCTGCTCATGGACTTCAGCTCAGCGTTCAAGACCATCATCCCTGAACTCCTTTCCGCCAAGCTTCTCCAGCTCAGCGTCTCACCTACCATCTGCCAGTGGATTTACAGCTTCCTGACGGGCAGGACACAGCAGGTGAGGCTGGGGGAGGCCACCTCATCCACACGCAGCATCAGCACTGGGGCGCCCCAAGGTTGTGTCCTCTCTCCGCTGCTCTTCTCTCTCTACACGAACGACTGCACCTCAACACACCCGGCTGTCAAACTCCTGAAGTTTCCAGATGACACCACTGTCATCGGCCTCATCAAGGACTGTGACGAGTCTGCATATCCACAGGAAGTGGAGCGGCTGGAGCTGTGGTGCGGCCGACACAACCTGGAGCTGAACACGCTCAAGACTGTACAAATGATCGTGGACCGTTGCACAATGGTCATTGCACCGGACTATTGCAATATTAGTCATTCGAACTGCTCTAAGTGCTAGAGGACTTTGTCAAAATTGTCAAAAAAAAGAAAAAAAATTATAATGTACCGGCATTACCAAATAACTAGCGACCGTTTATTGCTCAGTGACTGTTTTGTCTTTTTGTCTCAAAAGTGTTCTCTGTCAATTGACTGTCTGTTGTCGTACGAGAGCGGCTCCAATTACCGGAGACAAATTCCTTGTGTGTTTTTTGGACATACTTGGCAAAGAAAGATGATTCTGATTTTGATTCTGATTTGCTCACTTGAAAAGTGGGTGGCTTCAAACAAAAGGTGCTCTTTCCAGAGTTGCATAGCTGTAGCTCGTAATGGCTGTGCGTGTACACGCAGCGGCATCTCTCTGTCCCGACTGAATGGTGTTTTTGTGTCTTTCGTCTTATATGTCAGAGTGTTTTAGCCCGTCTTCATCAAGTCTACATGTCCCAAGGCACAGATACAGTCGTAGGTTTCTGCTCGACACAGGCAGAATTACTTTTACGGAGTTAGTCTACTCTCACTGAGGTCGGAACGGAACTGCGGTCTGCTCCGGGTGCCTACAACAACTCCGACCCCCACTCCTGCTTCACGCCCACAGTGGAGGTGCCACGAACGGTGGAGGAGCAAGCAGAAGTGGGGCAAGTGTGAAGGTATCAAAGCACGGCTAGTGGCTAAATTACACAAGCAGGCAATTCCCACCATCGTGTTAGCCAACGTACGCTCTCTGGACAACAAGCTGAATTGCATTTGACTACTCCGCTCTACCTGTAAGACTGTGGGAGTGCTGTGTTTGTGGAAAGATGGCTTAACAGCAGCGTTCCAGACAGCGGCATTCAGCTCGACCGGCTAGCATGCTACAGAGCGGACAGAGCTCTCGTCGAGGGAGGGAAGACCCATGGCGGCGGTTTCTGTGTTTACATCAGTGTTGCCTGGTGCCGGGACTCTGTCAGTCAATACTGCTCATCACTACTGGAATTTATGATTCTGAAGTGCCGGCCATTTTATTTACCGAGGGAATTTACTGCCATACTGCTTGTGGCTATTTACATCCCTCCCACCTCCAATAAAAACACCAGGAGTGAGGCGCTGAGTGAACTATACCATCACATCAGTGAGCTGCAGGCAGCCCAACCAGATGCTTTCTACCTCCTGGCCGGGGATTTCAACCATGCTTGACCCTAAGACTGTGTTTCCAAAACTCTACTCAAGCATTCACTTACCAACACGGGGAAATAACAATCTGGACAATGTTTTTACCCCCCTGAGAGGAGCCTGCAAGGCCCTTCCCCTCCCCCACCTCGGTGCCTCAGACCACCTCACTGTAATGCTAATGCCAGCTAACAGGCCACTGGTTAAAGTCACCCACCAGTTAGGAAATAGGTACGAGTGTGGCCAGAAGGGTGCCTCGAGGGACATCAAGACTGTTTTGCCACCACAGACTGGACCATGTTCAAGCAGGATCCCACCTAGAACTCCATCACTGACCTTCATCAGTACATAGACTATTACCGCCTACATTAGTAAGGGCATGGATGATGTCACCACCACTAAGTCCATCACTGTTCATGCTAATCAGAAGCCATGACTGACGGCGGAGGTCTACAGGCTACTGAAGGTCCGCAACGCTGCTTTTAAATCTGGGGATGAAGAGGGCCTAAAGGACAGCTAGGGACAATCTGTCCCGTGGCATCAGGGAGGACAAGAGGGAGGATCGACCACCGCTTCAGTAACAGCAGTGACACCAGGAGTCTGTGGCGCGATATTCAGACCATTACAGATGACAAATCCTCACCACAGACCTGTGACAGCTGCACCTCCCTGCTGAATGAGCTAAACAACTAATTTGCTCGCTTTGAGGCACACAACATCACACCTGCACACAAGTCTCCACCACTGGCCGGGTGGTGCACGGACAGCCATTTCTCCCTGAACATGGAGAAAACCAAGGAGATTGTTGTGGACTCCCAGCATGCTCCCTTGAACATTAACGGTGCTGTGGGGGAGAGCGTGCGCAACACCAAGTTCCTGGGAGTGTGTCACTGAGGATCTCTCCTGGACCAGCAACATCACTGGCGAAGGAAGCTCACCACCGTCTCTACTTCCTGTGCAAGCTGAGAAGAGCAAGCGCCCCGACCCCCATCATGTTATCGTTCTACAGAGGGACCATAGAGAGCATCCTTACCAGCTGCATCACTCTGTGGTACGGAGCTCGCACCGCATCCTGCCGCAAGACTCTCTAGCTCATAGTGAGGGCAGCTGAGAAGATCATTGGAACCTCTCTTTCCTCCCTGCAGGACATTTAGAGCACCCGCAAAAGCCCTCCGCATAGCGGGGGATGTCACCCATCCAGCTCACAGCCTCTTCAGTCTGCTGCCATCAGGGATGAGACCGCCGAGTTTGCGGGCCAGGACCAGACGACTTAAAAGACAGTTTTAGTCATCAGGCTGTCAGGAAGCTGAACTCTGCCCGCTCTACTTCTCTTGTCGTCGACCCACCTGAATGCTGAACCTCCACACACACGTGTGCACACCTCCCCACACTGGCTTCGAATTTGTAAATGTCTTTATGTGCCTTGGTACTCAGACTTTGACTATGCTGCACGTCTCCTAATCTTTGATATTTGCACATTGAATTTATACTTTTTATACTGTATATACGTTCTTTATACTGTTTATTATTTATACCGTCTTTTGTAGCACCGTGGGCCCTTGAGTACCATAATTTCAATTCTCTGTA
>NC_084512.1:127500-190000 GCF_024500385.1 Phyllopteryx taeniolatus | reverse complement strand
TTCAAATCAAGGAGCAATGGGGTCTTAATGGTCCATGTTTCACTAATAAGTGAATTTTTTTGCTCTTGAAAATGAAACTTAAAATAATATATCTGTTTTGGAGCAATTGGTAAATAACTAGTTGCCTTTAGAACGTCCCTTTTTCATTGCCAAAATGGACACGCCCTCTCATGTCTTGGGTCTGTCAGAAGTGGAGACCAAACTCACTGCATAGCCGCAGTGGAAAAAGGAATGTACTATACTATAAAGTGACAGGATTTAGTCATATTTTATATGTTGTCGTGATCGGGAAGAACCCCCCCCCCCCCCCATCCCCAAAATGACAACTTTTCAGGAAAATAAAAAATAGCTTGCTTGAGTTTCCAAACACCACTTTGTTCAAGTTGGTGTTTTTCCTTATATTGCATATACTGTTGCACTTTCACATGAAGACAACAGCTAGCACCTCAAAATTATGTTTAATCGCTAATTTAATATGCTGGAAAACCACAAATTTATTAGGATGTCATCGATTAAAATGGTAAAAACATGAGGTCGGGTGCCGGTTTTTCTATTTTTTTTGTTTTTGTTTAATCTATTCAAATGTGGCGGTATGGTGGCCGGCTGGTTAGTACGTCTGCCTCACAGTTCTGAGGACAAGGGTTAAAATCGCCTGTGTGGAGTTTGCATGTTCTCCCCGTGCGTGCGTGGGTTTTCTCCAAGTACTCCTGTTTCCTCTCACATCCCAAAAACATGTATGTTAAGTTAATTGAAGACTTTAAATTGCCTGTAGGTGTGAATGGTTGTTTGTTTATATGTGCCCTGTGATTGGCTGGCGACCAGTTCAGGGTGTATCCCGCCTCTCACCCAGAGTCAGCTGGGATAGGCTCCAGCACGCCCGTGACCCAAGTGAGGATAAGCGGTACGGAAGATGAATGAATGAATATTCCAATGTACAACCCCAATTCCAATGAAGTTGGGACGTTGTCCATCCATCCATCCATTTTCTGAGCTGCTTTTCCTCACTAGGGTTGCGGGTGTGCTGAAGCCTATCCCAGCTATCCTCGGGCAGGAGGCGGGGTACACCCTGAACTGGTTGCCAGCCAATCGCAGGGCACATACAAACAAACAACCATTCGCACTCACAGTCACACCTACGGGCAATTTAGAGTCCCCAATTAATGTATGTTTTTGGGATGTGGGAGGAAACCGGAGTGCCTGGAGAAAACCAACGCAGGCACGGGGAGAACATGCAAACTCCACACAGGCGGGACCGGGGATTGAACCCTGCTCCTCAGAACTGTGAGGTAGGTGCTCTAACCAGTCAAAAACAGAATACAATGATTTGCAAATCATGTTCAACCTATATTTAATTGAATACACTACTAAGAAAAGATATTGAATGTTCAAACTGATAAACTTAATTGTTTTTAGTAAATAATCATTAACTTAGAATTTTATGGCTGCAACACATTCCAAAAAAGCTGGGACAGGTGGCAAAAAAGACTGAGAACGTTGAGGAATGTTCATCAAACACCTGTTTGGAACATCCCACCGGTGAACAGGTTAATTGGGAACAGATAGGTGTCATGAATGGGTATAAAAGGAGCTTGCCTGAATTGCTCAGTCATTCACAAGCAAAGATGGGGCGAGGTTCACCTCTTTGTGAACGAGTGCGTGAGAAAATAGTCGAACAGTTTAAGGACAATGTTCCTCAACGTACAATTGCAAGGAATTTAGAGATTTCATCATCTACGGTCCATATCATCCTCAAGAGGTTCAGAGAATCTGGAGAAATCACTGCATGTAAGCGGCAAGGCTGAAAACCAACATTGAATAGCTGTGACCTTCGATCCCTCAGGCGGCACTGCATTAAAAACCGTCATCAATGTGTAAAGAATATAACCACATGGGCTCAGGAACACTTCAGAAAACCAATGTCAGTAAATACAGTTCGGCGCAAGACAATGCCAAACCACATTCTGCACGTGTTACAACAGCGTGGCTTTGTAGTCAAAGAGTACGGGTCCGAGACTGATGCAAAGTGGAAAAGTGTTCTGTGGTCCGACAAGTCGACATTTCAAATTGCTTTTGGAAATTGTGGATGTTGTGTCCTCTGGGCCAAAGAGGAAGAAACATGCTGCCATCCAAGCAACGTTTTTTTTTTATGGACGGCCCTGCTTATTTCAGCAAGACAATGCCAAACCACATTCTGCACGTGCTACAACAGTGTGGCTTCATAGTAAAAGAGTGCAGGTACTAGACTGGCCTGCCTGCAGTCCAGTCCTGTCTCCCATTGAAAATGTGTGGCGCATTATGAAGCGTAAAATACGACAACGGAGACCCCGGGCTGTTGAACAGCTGAAGCTGTAAATCAAGCAAGAATGGGAAAGAATTCCACCTACAAAGCTTCAACAATTAGTGTCCTCAGTTCCCAAACGTTTATTGATTGTTGTTAAAAGAAAAGGTGATGTAACACAGTGGTAAACATGACCCTGTCCCAGCTTTTTTGGAACATGTTGCAGCCATAAAATTCTAAGTTAATGATTATTTGCTAAAAACAATAAAGTTTATCAGTTTGAACATTAAATATCTTGTCTTTGTAGTGTATTCAATTAAATATAGGTTGAACATATTTGCAAATCATTGTATTCGGTTTTTATTTGTTTAACACAATGTCCCAACTTCATTCGAATAGGGGTTGTATAATATGCTTTTAAGTTAAGCAGTGTTTGTTTTTTAATTTAAATATATTTTTTATTGGTTTTATTGAAGTTATTCTTCAGGATTTTTCAATAGAATTTTTATTAATTTTATTCAATTGTAGTACCTTCTTATTTTTAATACTACCTTATGTAACCCATTGCTTAATAATAAATGGGTCAGTTTTTCATGCATACTGTTTCTGATTATTGTTCTCTGTTTGAGTAAAATCACTTGATCAAGCCTTTTCTAACATTCCATACAACAAAATAAGTAACTTATGTATGATTATTGCTGATATCGGATCGGACTGATATTGTTATCGGCCAAAACTCAAGGCTGCAATATCTGCATCGGATCAGAAGTGAAAAGGTTGGATCAGGACAGCTCCACTATTGAGGTTATTTTGATGGTACAGTTTCCTTTGTATTCCATCCAATATGTTTTTCTTGTTACCTAGGTGATGGTGGACAACCCAGACTTTACACCATGCCAGGTTGGCGGGCTTTTCACGTTTTTGGCTCGGCAGCTGTCTAAACCAAACAACACACTTTTTGTAAACAGAAAATTATTCGACCAGGTAAGCTCTTCCTGTCCAGTTTCCATGTTATACATTATACATAATATATACTATAATTGTCTTAGACAGAGAAACCTTTTTTTTTAACACAGTTAATTAACTAGGTCACCAATTATATTTTGCCACTGTCTGAGTTACGACCCTAAAACAATTTTACATACATTGTCTACTCCAGTGGTATTTTAAATAATTGTAATGTCTCACATTCCCCCATATATATATATATATTAGGGGTTGTAACAATTGGTCGACTAATCGACGCGTCGACTTTTCCACTGCGCAATGGCGGTTATAGCTTGTACACAAATGATTGCCAGTCGTGTTTTGGACATGGACGATTTGCTGAAAAGGCTAAAGCTAACACTATTTGACAAGCTGTAAATTCTCACCACCAAACACCCTCACAATATACTGTGGCGTTTGCTTACACTATGAGATGGAGGCAAGCCATGGTCGATTAATAACCTCTTTATTGACAAGGTGAACGCTTAATGTGTCAAAGAAAGATTGCCCTCCGGTCTTAACTCACTCGCAAGTTGCGTGTGTGTGTGTGTGTGTGTGTGTGTGTGTGCCTGCTCTCTGTTCACGGCACCGCCTAGGTCCACCCCCTGACACATTCAGGGACTGTCAAAGAAAGTTTGATTTTATAAAAGTCTTGCAACAACATTCCCTGTAACACCAACTGAAGGTTTCCTAAAATACATTGTGGAAA
Source organism: Phyllopteryx taeniolatus (assembly GCF_024500385.1). Taxonomy (NCBI): domain Eukaryota; kingdom Metazoa; phylum Chordata; class Actinopteri; order Syngnathiformes; family Syngnathidae; genus Phyllopteryx; species Phyllopteryx taeniolatus. Next base: position 186,026 of record NC_084512.1, on the reverse strand, counting down.
ACTGTTGCCACCTCTTTAATTTTGTTTTCAACTTCATACTATTCTTATATACTGTAGCAAGTAGTGGTCCTGTTGCGTTACCTGAATTGTTGCTCAAGGTGTATACATTCTGACAGTACTGTAACTGTATCTGAATGTGAATGGATGAATGTGTAGGTAGGTGTTGTGTGTCATCAGCAAAGCAGCCAGTGTGTGAGTGAGGGAGAAGTTTTGAGCCTACAGCGACATTGGTGTGCGAGTTGAGAAAAATCCATTCGTCATCTATTAGTCGACTCGACTATCATCATCTTAGCATCGACTACCAAAAACGATGGTCATTTAACCACTACTATCTATTTATTCATTTTTCCCTCCTTTGAAGAGTTACTGTATATTCAGCCATTTTCTGTACAGCTCATCCCCATTAAGGAGGTAGGTGTGCTTGAGCCTATCCCAGCTGACTTTACAGAGGCAGGGTACACCCTGGACTGGTCGCTAGCCAATTGCAAGGCACGATTATTTCCCAAATATGTTATTCTCAGTCAGTTTTATTTAAGTCACAATGGTTTAGGTGGTGGAAGCGCTACAGCGTGGGCATGTGGCGACCATATCTTCACAGTCAAAGGTGATGGGTTCAAATCTCATCGCAGACCTTTCTGAGCAGCATTTGAATGTTTGTTATTTTTACACCAATTGACTAGGTACAAAAAAATAATCTAAAAATATAAATGAGAAACAGGGCGGCACGGTGGACGACTGGTTAGTCAATTGGCAATTTTCTCTAATTTATTTCAAGTAAACATTAGACAGAAACAACTGAAAATTGTCTAAAACAAGTTACTTTATAGGTGATTAATCTTACTTAGGTTTGACTAGAAATAAGAGATATGCTTCGTAAGATTTTGAGTTTTTGCAGTGTGTACTGAATTGTACATTTCTACATGCTGAAATTCTGTGTATCCTATTCCTGTTCAGACAAACAACGGTGAAAGCAAGTCTTCCATGTCAGACGTGTCGGGTTTCACGTTTGTTGAAAACTTGGACACTTGAATGGTTCAACAACTTTGATGTAGTGGTTTGAACAAATGACAGATTTATGGGTACAAAGAGAAATACCGTACAATGGCCACAGTGGTAACCACTTCAACCAGAACATTTTCTGACTAAAGTGTGACTGAAAAACAAACAAGTGCGACTTCCTGAGTTTGTGTCAACTAAAAAAAATTACATTGCCTCGCAATAATTATTTTTTTGTCATCCATGTCACCTTAAGAGCTACGTAAATTCCTGCAGTTGTTAGGTCGAAACCCTTTTCTCAGAACAAAACTTGTGTCCTTGGTAATTCAGCCTCTAAGTGGCTAAAAATCAGAATTGCATTGCAAATTGCAAATAATTACAAGAAAAATTCCTTTGTGCTAAAGCACACAGATCTCAGAAAAGTGATGAAAGGAGAGCCTGTAATTTGATCGAGTACAAACCGTTCTTCTGACATTGGGAAGGCAAAACAAGTCTGCATGAATGTTTCTCCGAATCAAATTCAGAACAGAGGAGACAAAAATGACTGAATAATAATATACAAGCCGCCAGTAGGGATGAGTCATTGGAAACAGGACACGAGGCCATCTCTAAATGCTTCACTTAATTCGCAACCTGCAACTAGTTAGCATAAAAGTTTCACTGTGTAAAGCGAGTGAAGCGGAAATGCAATACTCATTCCTCAATTACGTCAACCATACCTTTCTGCAGTCAATGGTTCCTTGATGGATTCTTGAGGTACAATTTCTAGTGTTACAACTTAATTCATCTCCCATAAAAAAATTGTTGAATTTGGCTTGTCTTTTGAATGATCCATTGTAGAGCTGTGACACCATGTTATGTGTCAGGCCACACACAATCATTTCACTATCCACTTCATTGTCTGTGAAGAGAGGTCACACATGCTCACGCACACACACAAACACACATAGCATCTTGAAAAAAAAAAAAGGATCTGGCTCATTCTTAGGTTAAATTATGAATTAATTTGTAAAATATGTCACTGGGTATCGTCAACACGTTCGACCTCAGAAGGTTAAACCTGAAGAAAGCTAGCTTTGTGTTATTCCCGCCCTTAGCACCCTCAACTGGAAGTTAGCTAGCTCGAGCTATTCCCGCCCTTCATTCAGGTAGCTGCTAGCCTTCAAGCTAGCTAGCTAGTTTCCACACACACTTAAAGGTCAGAGGACAAAGATTTTAAATGTTTTCCTGATAACTCTAGAACCCATTTAAAAACCACATCTGCCATTTCGAAGTGATTATATGGCAGATATACAGCATTTAAATCGATAAATATAATGCCGAATGCGTCTTCTGGTCTTCGTCTCTTTCCGGCGCTGTGACGTCACACAAGCCAAACATCCTGTTCTTTCGGCGTAGTGTGCTATTGTTCCATGCTGTTGTTCCCGTCCTTGTATATTTGTTGTCGTATGATTTAACGATGTCACGATGGTTTATTGTGGCATTTGGTTGTACAAATGGTTCAGGCAGCGGGAAGAGTTTTTTTTTTTTTTTTTTTTTTTTTTTTTTTGTGGCTTTCCAAGTGGAAAAGGAATACGTGTCCAGTGGATAGGCAAAGTCAATCGACAGGGGAAGAAACGTGCTCAGCTATGCATGCCTAGCAAGCATTCCAAACTGTGTCGATCACTTCGAACTGCCGTGTTTTGAGAAACACTTAGCAAAAAGCATTGGATACAGAGGCAGAGGCTGAAACCAGCTACGGTGCCAACTATTTTTCCTACGCCGATCGGGACCTCAACCCCCAGCAAGAGAACTAAATCTCATAGCCGCCACGATGCAACAGCGAAGCGGCGCAGACAAGAGGTGAGCATTTCCTTGTACAACCCCAATTCCAATGAAGTTAGGACGTTGTGTTATTTAATGTTCAAAGAGATAAACTTTGTTTTTAGCAAATAATCATTAAATTAGAATTTTATGGCTGCAACACGTTCCAAAAAAGCTGGGACAGTTGTCAGAAAAGACTGAGAAAGTTTAGGAATGCTCATCAAACACCTGTTTGGAACATCCCACAGGTGAACAGGCTAATTGGGAACAGGTGGGTGCCATGATTTGTTATAAAAGGAGCTTCCCTGAATTGCTTAGTCATTCACAAGCAAGGATGGGGCGAGGTTCACCTCTTTGTGAACAAGTGCGTGAGAAAACAGTCGAACAGTTTAAGGACAATGTTCCTCAATGTACAATTGCAAGGAATTTAGGGATTTCATCATCTACGGTCCATATCCTCATCAAAAGGTTGAGAGAATCTGGAGAAGTCACTGCATGTAAGGGCAAGGCGGAAAACCAACATTGAATGCCTGTGACCTTCGATCCCTCACGCGGCACTGCACATGGGCTCAGGAACACTTCAGAAAACCAATGTGAGTAAATACAGTTCGGCACTACATCCGTAAGTGCAACTTAAAACTCTACTATGCAAAGCAAAAGCCATTTATCAACAACACCCAGAAACATTGCCGGCTTCCCTGGGTCTGAGCTCATCTAAGATGGACTGATGCAAAGTGGAAAAGTGTTCTGTGGTCCGACGAGTCCACATTTCTAATTGTTTTTGGAAATTGTGGATGTCGTGTCCTCCGGGCCAAAGAGGTAAAGAACCATCCCGACTGTTATGGACGAAAAGTTCAAAAGCCAGCATCTGTGATGGTATGGGGCTGTGTTAGTGCCAATGGCATGGGTAACTTACACATCTGTGAAGGCACCATTAATGCTGAAAGGTACATAAAGGTTTTGGAGAAATATGTGCTGCCGTTCAAACAACGTCTTTTTCATGGACGCCCCTGCTTATTTCAGCAAGACGATGCCAAACCACATTCTGCACGTGTTACAACAGCGTGGGTTTGTAGTAAAAGAGTGCGGGTACTAGACCAGACCTGTCTCCCATTGAAAATGTGTGGCACATTATGAAGCGTAAAATACGACAACGGAGACCCCGGACTGTTGAACAGCTGAAGCTGTACATATAGCAAGAATGGGAAAGAATTCCACCGACAAAGCTTCAACACTCAGGACTTAATGTCCTCAGTTCCCAAGCGTTTATTGAATGTTGTTAAAAGAAAAGGTGATGTAACACAGTGGTAAACATGACACTGTCCCAGTTTGATTATTTGCTAAAAACAATAAAGTTTATCACACAAAGAGGCCACACTGTATGTTTTCAAGTGTATGTGTGTATTTCTGCTATCATATGTACAGCAAGAAGCAGAAAAAAAGATGCCCCCCCTTAAGACCAGTCAATGAGAGATGCACATGGAGGCAGACACAACTTGTAAGACTTGCAATCAATAGTAATCATGAGCTGCTGTGGCACGAACAGGAGATGGCACATCGCTCAGGCTTTTTCTACTGTGTTGTGCTGCGACACAAAGCAACACATCATTTCTTGTAGCATTGGATCAATAGATAAACATTTGCAACCCCTTTTGTGATATTACAACCTTAATAGCGCATTCCTGTCATCACTAGATTTTTTTTTTTTTCTCCCCCAGTGGTTAGCCATCCAAAGTTTTCAGTGTGTGATAATTTACCTGCATCGGGTTCATATATATTATATTATATTATATATATTATTTGCTAAAAACAATAAAGTTTATCAGTTTGAACATTAAATATCTTGTCTTTGTAGTGTATTCAATTAAATATAGGTTGAACATGACTTTCAAATCATTGTATTCTGTTTTTATCTGTTTAACACATCCTAACTTCATTGGAAATGGGGTTGTATATACTGTCAGATTTCGCTTATCCGCAGGACTAATCGGGAGAAATGTCCTGACCGACTCTCCGTTTAAAGGGTCAAGCTCCCCCCTTTTCCCTTACCGGCACCAACACCGTACGCGCAAGGGGACGAGGAGCTGTTAAGCCGGTGTCGAGATGAATTCGCCTAGGTGTGCTAACTGCCTTTAGTTTTACGGAGCCAATCCGATCTGCCCTCACTTATCACCCCTTGATGAGTAACCGCACCGAGTGAAAGGGTAATATTGTGAGTGCTCCATTTTTACAGCAGCTTCATCCCTTAAAAATCGTTTGCACTTGTAAAAGACCTAGTAAATTTAACAATCCTTGTTAGGACCGTACAGATTTGTTTTTGTATTAAGCCGAAGTGATATAGATGAGTTACTTTTTTGGGTTATTGATACGACCCGATGTTATAGGTATCGTCGACGTTCAATCACTTATAAGAGGTTGAGTGATAAAAATGAGACAACTTCTCATTATAAGAATGACAAAGATAGAATAGAATTAAAGCAAGGTATTTATTTCACTGATTACTTAAGGTTAAAATGATAATATGACAGAAAGGGTTTATAATATAAAATAAACAATAATAACAAAAAATGAAAAGAAGTAGAAGTAGTTTAAAAGTAATAAATCATAAAACAAGTATTACCTTTTGTGTGAGCCTTAAGGAGTGATCAAGTCCTACGGAGCCGTGATGCCAATTAATAAGATAATTTGGAATATAAGAATCCCTGGACAGCTGACTAGTCCTTTTCCCTATCCAAGCAATGTCAATAGCGGTTCTATTAGTTACCTTATTATAATATTCTTTTAGTCTTACCCAATTAAAGAGGAAATTCACAATGAAGTACTATACAAGTAGCCTTTGGAATCCCTCCTGCCAGCCTGTCCCTCATCATTGCGAGAGGAAAAAAGCGTCTGTCTCCCTTATCCCTGACAGAATAAGGAAGCCCCGTTTATCAGCGTGTGAGGCTTTTATAACCTTGGTTTCCAGAAACTCCCTTTTCTAAAAATAATCCTTTACGACCTGAGTGTGAAAGTACTTTTCACTTTCACCCCCCAGCGTGTCCTGATTTGACCTGAGTGAAAAGTACCTTGGTTTCCAGAAACTCCCTTTTCTAAAACTAATCCTTTGGTTTACATATTCTGACACGCGCTCCTCGCTATTATTATTTTTTATTACCACTTCAGTGTCCTGACTTGACCTGAGTGGGAAGCACCTGTTTCTACTTCAGTGTCCTAACGTGACCTGAGTGGGAATATCTTTCACTTTCATTTTCAGCGTTATCCTGACATGACCTCTTATTTGCTCACCCAAATAGGCTTTTTAGTAAATACATTCAACTACAAGCATATTTCATGTCTTGTAGGTTCTCAGTAAATTCATTCAATTACAAGCACATTTCATATGTCTTGAACTCAACCAATACATTTCATCACACCATGTTAATCTTTAAGCACTCTGCAATACATGTGTATATGTTAAATGTCAAAATAAATGTATATACATTCATGTGAATACAATTCTCTCATGCATTCAACAGGTTCGTTCTTCTTTGTAGTACATCATGTGCTGCGTTGCCTGAGAGAGACAATCTTACACAGGTTACAGTTTTTGCATAAAAGCTGTTCCAAAGCATAGTAATACAAAAGTAAGAATAATGTATAACAGCCTTACTAGGCTTGATGTACTTTTTATCAAGGTTTTCCAAAAGAACATCTGAGTTATAACATCAAAGAGAACATCAAATTCATCTCAAGGATATAAAATCAAATAAATGGTTATAAGTGGTTGACTTCAGTATGTGTTTGTTTACTATGATAGGGGGTATAATAGTATTAAGATATTAAGAAGACTTATGCTTGACCTGGCGACTCATACTTCATGATCTAAATTTGGTTTGGCGACCTCTGGTGGTTGAACCAGGAATTGAAACTGGGGCTAAGCTCAATCACATGAACCCAGCTACATAAGCCAATTACAACCTTTTGTTCCATCGCTTTATGTGGCTTGGCCGCCCACTTGACAATACCTACGACTCTATTATGGCTACTATGCACTGGGGAGTAGGAAAAAAAGACCCACACAGTACTTTTCAGTACTGTCGTCTGTACTTTTTCCTATATGACAAGCCAACAGACACACGGCAAAGACTTTGTGTGCGGCGTGTTATAACGCAACTCGAGCGAGGGGCACACAATATATAGGAATACTGTATCCTATGTAAAAGCTTGTGCCGTGTCACTGAAACATATATGAATATATAATACGTATAGTCATGCTCAAAAATATGGGCACCCCTGGGGTGGCATTATTTCATGCCATGAGTATATAAAAAGACATACTTTTGACATATCGGTACCTCGAGCCAGTGGCCACTCACTTTTTCTATTGTACAGCTGCTACTTGGCTGCTCGTCGTTGTCACTGTCTGATCGGCTCAAATATGTACGCTTTGATGATGCCAAGTTCACTTGGGTGATCCTGTACGTCGAAATCCTCCACCTGCACATATTACAACACGTTGCTCGCCATTGCGTATAGTGTGTAGCGCGCTGTGTTTGGCAATTGCAACGTCACTTCTGGTAGCCCTTGCGGTGGATAGAGTAAGCACACCTCAGTGTCTTGAGCTTCAGGTATGTTCGGGGAGGACTCAATATGCGTCATAAAAACCTAATTTTTAGCTTAACTATGGTTGAACACTTGCTGGAAGTTACGTGTATGTATTACAGAACATATAAACAATGCAAATATGAATTTTAACTGACCACATAACATCTTTGTCATCTGACCTTTAAAATAATACTGAACAAGCTAACAACGCTACAGTTAACTTGCCTTGAGCCATTAACCATTTTCAATTAAGTCAAAGGGAATTCTTCAGAGTTCATAGGCTAATAACGCCGGTGTCTCAGCTAGCTTACAACCTGAACGAGTTCCATTACATTTCAAACAAATATTATAAATATTAAATTACGTCCACGTCCCTAGAGCCAGCTTCTATAGCCGGGGATCGGATCGCCAAGGTCCCTGCCATCGGCCACCGCCCAGCTCACACTGCACCCAACCCCTATGGCCCCTCCCGCAGGTGGTGAGCCCATGGGTAGGTGGACCCACATTACCCTTTTGGGCTTGCCTGGCCTGGCTGCAGAGGGGGGCCCTGGTGACCCACGGCAAGGGGAACCTCAATCCATTAATATTTTTCATCATAGGGGTCTTTTAGCCATGCTTTGTCTGGTCCCTCACCTCGGACCTGTTCGCCATGGGTGACCCTACCAGGGCGTGAAGCCCCAGACAACTTAGCTTTGAGGATAATTGGGACGCACAAACCCCTCCACCACGATAAGGTGACGGCTTCCAGGAGGGCTCTCCCTGAGCGATAGGGTGAGAAGCTCGGTCATCCGGGAGGAGCTCAAAGTAGAGCCGCTGCTTCTCCACATTGAGAGCAGCCAGATGAGGTGGCTGTGGCTGTGGCTGGGGCTGCCTCCCGGACGCCTCCCTGGTGAGGTGTTCTGGGCATATCCCACCGGGAGGAGACCCCGGGGACGACCCAGGACATGCTGGCGAGACTATGTCTCCCAGCTGGCCTCGGCGCGCCTCTTTGAGTTTCCTCCGCAGGGTGTCCGGGCTCTCCCTTAGGGTGAGAAGCTCGGTCATCCGGGAGAATCTCAGAGTAGAGCCGCTGCTCCTTCAAATTGAGAGGAGCCAGATGAGGTGGCTGTGGCATCTGATTCGGATGCCTCCCGGACGCCTCCCTGGTGAGGTGTTGCGGGCACGTCCCACCGGGAGGAGACCCCGGGGACGACCCAGGACATGCTGGCGAGAATATGTCTCCCAGCTGGCCTCGGCGCGCCTCTTTGTAGTTAATGATTATTTGCCAGTTGGGGCTTTATGGTAGAGTGGCCCGATGGAAGCCTCTCCTCAGTGCAAGATACATGAAAGCCCGCATGGAGTTTGCTAAAAAAAAAAAACACCTGAAGGACTCCAAGATGGTGAGAAATAAGATTCTCTGGTCTGATGAGACCAAGATAGAACTTTTTGGCCTTAATTCTATACCATTGGTTTTGAAACCTGGGAAACCTACAGAACATTTCTCTTTTAGACCAATAAGCTTAGTGTGTTGTGATCCTAAAATATTGTCCAAACTGTGAGCAAAGAGGTTAAAACAATACATTCCATATTTATTACATAATGATCGCAATGTTTTTGTACAAAATGCCAATGATTCTATAATAAAAGACAAGTCCTGAATATAATAGATGAAAAATGGGATGCTAAAGATACAGTTCTGTTATCGCTGGATGCCAGACAGGCTTTTGATAGAATAGAATTGCCATATCTCTTCAGTCTTCCACCTAGATATGGACTTGGAAATCACTTTCTTAGATGTGTTAAAATTCTATACAATAGTCCAATGACCTGTGTTTTAACAAATAATCTTATCTCAAAGCCAATAACAAGAACGATCAACTCGCTCGGGATATCTGTTATCACCTATATTGTTCATACTTGCTATGGAGCCTCTGGCAACGGCAATTAGAATGCAAATGAACGTAGTAGTTGTTAAAAGTAGGATGACTGGAATATAAAATATCTTTATATGCTGATGACATGATTATTTTCTTAACAAACCTATGTAATAGTATTCCAAGCCTTATTAATTATATACTGTAGATCTATTCAGATAACGCTCTGGCTACAATATCAGTCACACAAAATCAACTATATTATTTCTAAACAATGAAGGAAGGCCGAACCCAATACTAAAAAGTCCATTCACTAATGCTATAGATGGATTTACATATTTTAGGGTCCAGATTCCACCTTTAATTAAAACAATGGTCCCTGCAAATTATGATCCTTTAATTGATGACGTAAAAAAAAAAAAAAAAAAAGTACCGGCATTACCTCATAACTATTAACCCTTTGTTGCTCAGTGACTGTGTTTTCTATGTCTTTATGTCTCAAACGTGTTCTCTGTCAATTGACTGTCTGTTGTCGTACTAGAGCGGCTCCAACTACCGGAGACAAATTCCTTGTGTGTTTTTTGGACATACTTGGCAAATAAAGATGATTCTGATTCTGAAACAGAAAATTGTTATATTGCCTATAACAATAATTTGTCGAATTTTTATTTGATAAAGATTTGTATATAGCCCATATTTCTATATCTATTTTAGTCAATTCCTCTACCAAATACATTCTTCAGTAAAGTTAATAGCACCTCTAGTACATTCACTAGGAATAATACAAAATCAAGGCTGAGACTTGGGTTACTATCCCTCCCACACGGACGTGGAGGACAAATAATTCCACATTTGAAATGGTATTACTGGGCTGCTCACCTGCGCTCAACAATGTTCTATTTTACAAATGAGACATGTCCATCATGGCTGTCTATTGAGCAAGCATCAGTACCAAATATTCTCCTTAAAACTGTATCTATATTTGGCAGACCCAAAAACTCTGGGGGGGAAGGAAAAATACCATCGATACCTGGTATAAAGCACATCAACATGTTCAAGATACTCCTCCAATCTTCCGCTTCACATCTCTGTGAGGAACTTAAAAAACACAACATAAAAAAAACACTTCTTTAAATACTTGTAGCTTAAACACTTAATATCCTCAAAGTATAAATATATTAACTCAGAACCTCCACTTCCTAATTTGGAACACCTGACATTTTAACGCCGTCGCAGGAAAGGGTCTAATATATTTGTACTACCATATTTTCACGACCATAGGGCACACTATATTAAAAGGCGCAGTCTCAGTTACGGGGTCTATTTCTGCATTAAACACATACATAATGTGCACCGTATTATTGGGCGCAGGCATGGTAAAACATACGTTACCTTAATACATACGGTAGCATGCATGCACGCACGCTAAAACAATGTTTTTAAAAAGGCAGCGGGAGCAAAACTGAGTTCGGTTGTACTTTATTGAAGTATTTAACAATGTATTCACGTTATTTTTTGATCAATCCTCATCCACAAATCCATCAAAGTCCTCATCCTCTCTATCCGAAATGAACAGCTGGGCAAGTTCTCCAACAAACACGGCAGGTTCCCTCTCGTCATTGTCAGTCAGTCTCGTTGCCGGCGGGCTGTTCAGCAATGATGCAGGCGTTCGCGAAAGTTCGGCTACATTAGCCGAAGCATCCACAAGCCATTAACATATGGTGGCGTAACTCGCTTGGCGTTGCCTCCTAGTGTTAGTTCCACTTGGTTTTTCACAGCGGCTGTGAGATTTCACTATTATGGGAAAAAAATGGATGTTCCAAAAATGAATCGGTGGATAAAGGAAATTACAAGCTATGTCATTGTTATTAAATGGAGGGCCTAGGAAGTTGAAGAAATGTGGAAACCTTTACTGAAAGATACTTGACATGTGGAATGGCTGTTTTTTTTTCCGTCTTCTGTTTGTTATCATTGTCTTTATAAAACAACCACACACAACCTATATTCTTTCTTCAATTATGTTAATACAACTTAAAGGCTTTGGGGTTTTATGAATGATAGTCAAGTACCAGCTTGAGTTTGCAGGCGCCGCTCGCATTTGTGCACAGTGCCAGGGTTAACCTACCTTTCATCGGTTTGTGGCCGGGCATCTTTGTCTACTCTGCCGTTATGTATGTCCTCCTTGGCATCCTCTTCCTGAAGAGCCATCTCTCATCACGAAAGTGCTATGCTCTTTCTGTTTCGCCAAGTCGACTACATGCACACCTCGCCCATATTTTTTTATGATTTCTTTAATGGCCATCATCATCTGCTGCTTCTCTGCACTCATTTTGTTGGAGCCATAGTTAAAAATAAATAAATAAATAAATAAAACAAATATATATATATATTCCTTGACCCAAAAACTACGTGAACATAAAAAATGACTGCAATTTGCTTTTCACTCTATGCTTCCACTGCAAGGAAACCGTCGATTGGTAGTGGCGGGATGTTCTAAAGTTTGCTGCCACCATCTTGTATTGGGTCTGTCTGAAGTACTTGTCCCTAAAAGTTAAGTAAAACTGAGCTGTACTTAAAAAATTCATCCATCCATTTTCTGTACCGCTTATTCTCACTACGGTCCCGGCGTGCTGGAGCCTATCCCAGCTATCTTCGGACGAGAGGCAGGGTACACCCTGAACTGGTTGCCAGCCAATCGGAGGACTTAAAACAGTGTGTGTTTGTGTGTGTGTGTCCGCGTGCGGGCGTGCGTGTGTGTGTGACTGTATATATATATATAGTCAAAAAGATGTTCTACTGGATTAAAAAATTTACCTTGACCAATTAACCTAATGTAATATTACACACTATTTAAACAACAACAGTTCACCTAAATTCACTGAAAAGAAAAACGATGCCAAATTAAGGTTTCAACATGTGAAGTTAAACTAATGAAAACAAATTTGATTCGCACAGTCTCTGCCCAACTTTATAGTGTTACTGTGCTTTGGTGAGAAGATTTGAAGATCAATGGGTGCAATCCCATCATACATAATTAATCTTTATTGACTTCTGTTCAGGTCTTGGAGTTCCTTTGCAGATCAGGTGATGCCTCTCGACATACTGAACGACAGCAGGTTTGTGATACGATTTGAATTTAAAAGCAGTCCTCATCAGTTGCAGCTGGTCAATATGCGCATGGTGGTGACCACATTACATTCCTTGAAGATGACAAAAACTGAAAAATATTAAGCGAAAAACATTGCAAAATATGTATTCATATAATACTGCATGTGTCCAGTTACAGATATCGACAACTTCATTTTACCAAGTTAAAACTTGATTTAAGACAAGTGAAAAGGTCTCTGTTATTCTTTGTCATCGATCATGTCTGTCTATCCATCTCTCTTTCTCTTTGTTCTGTGTGTGTGTGTGTGTGTGTGTGTGTGTGTGTGTGTGTGTGTGTATATATATATATATATATATATATATATATATATATATATATATATATATATACCCCCCATCCATCCATCCATTTTCTGAGCCGCTTCTCGTCACTAGGGTCGCGGGCGTGCTGTAGCCTATCCCAGCTATCATCGGGCAGGAGGCAGGGTACACCCAGAACTGGTTTGCCAGCCAATCGCAGGGCACATACAAACAAACAACCATTCGCACTCACAGTCACACCTACGGGCAATTTAGAGTCTCCAATTAATGCATGTTTTTGGGATGTGGGAGGAAACCGGAGTGCCCGGAGAAAACCCACGCAGGCACGGGGAGAACATGCAAACTCCACGCAGGCGGGGCCGGGAATTGAACCACGGTCCTCAGAACTGTGAGGCTGACGCTCTAACCAGTTGGCCACCGTGCCGCCTTATATATGTATATATATATATACAGCAGCTGAAATAAGTATTTAAGACGTCACCATTTTTCTCACTAAAATGAAATGACACGGAAAAAGTATTGAACACATGCAGAAAGGGAGGTTGCAAAAAGGCATGGGAAAGCCAAGACAACACCTAAAATATATCAATAATCAAACAGCAATCCAGCCCCTTGTCAGTACAAATGAATATCGGCTGGTTCAGTCCGTGTGAGTCAAAACACATCACGTGATGGGTAAGAGCAGAAAGATGTCTTAAGACCATCGTAAGTTGTTGCAAACCCTAATGATGGCATTGGTTACAGGCGCATATCTAAGCTTCTGAACGTTCCAGTGAGCACGGGTAGGGTCATAATACGTAAGTTGAAAGCCAATCATTCGCACATAAATTTGCCTTGATCAGGTGCTCCTTGCAAGATTTCTGACCGAGGAGTGCAAAGAATAATCAGAAGAGTTGTCCAAGAGCCAAGGACCACCTGTGGAGAGCTTCAAAAAGACCTGGAATTAGCAGGTATTGTTGTCAAAGGAAAACCATGAATAATGTACTGCGCCGCCATGGCCTGTATGCACGCTTAACACGCAAGACCCCATTGGTGGAAAAAAAGCATGTCAATGCTCGTTTAAAGTTTGCTAAACAACATTTGGCCAAGTCAGTTAAATACCGGGAGAATATAGTCTGGTCGGACGAGAGCAAAATTGAACTGTTTGGATGCCATAATGCACACCACATTTGGAGTAGAAATGACACTGTACAGCACCCTAAAAACACCATAACAACAGTGAAGTTTGAAGGTGGGAACATAATGGTGTGGGCTGCCTTTCAGGTAATGGTACTGGTAAACTTCATATTTTTGAAGGAAGGATGAATGGGCAAATGTACCGAGACATTGTTGACAAAAAAATCTGCTGCCTTCTACGAGGATGATGAAAATATAACGAGGATGGACATTTCAGCAGGATACTGCCAAGGAAACTCAATCAGCTGACTTGAATCCAATTGAAAATCTACGGAAAGAACTGCAACTAAGGTCCATAAAAGAAGCCCACGGAACCTTCAAGATTTGAAGACTGCTTGTTTGGAGGAATGGGCCAAAATCACACCGGAGCAATGCATGCGACAAGTTCCTCCATACAGGAGGCGTTTTGAAAACAACAAAGGCTTTTATATAAAGTTTTAAATAAATACCAGTTGGCGAGGGTGCATGGGAGTTCGCCCAACCAGTCTACATGTGTTTTGTGGACTTGGAGAAGGCGTTCAACCATGTCCCTTGGGGAGTCCTGTGGAGGGTGCTTCGGGAGTATGCGGTACCGAACCCCCTGATATGGGCTGTTCGGTCCCTGTACGACCGGAGTCAGAGTTTGGTCCGCATATCCGGCAGTAAGTTGGACCCGTTCCCGGTGAGGGTTGGACTCCGCCAAGGATGCCCGTAGTCGCCGATTCTGTTCAAAACTTTTATGGACAGAATTTCTAGGCGCAGTCGAGGCGTAGAGGGGGTCCGGTTTGGTGGCCTCAGTATTGCATCTTTGCTTTTTACAGATGATGTGGTTCTGTTGGCTTCATCAAGCCGTGACCTCCAACTCTCACTAGAGCAGTTAGCAGCCGAGTGTGAAGCGGCTGGGATGAGAATCAGCACCTCCAAATCTGAGACCATGGTCCTGAGTCGGAAAAGGGTGGAGTGCCCTCTCCAGGTCGGGGATGAGATCATGCCCCAAGTGGAGGAGTTCAAGTATCTTGGGGTCTTGTTCATGAGTGAGGGAAGAATGGAACGGGAGATCGACAGGCGGATCGGTGCAACGTCTGCAGTGATGCGGACTTAGTTTCAGTCCGTTGTGATAAAGAAGGAGCTAAGCCGAAAGGCGAAGCTCTCGATTTACCGGTCGATCAATGTTCCTACCCTCACCTATGGTCACGAGCTGTGGGTCGTGACTGAAAGAACAAGATCCCGGATACAAGCGGTCGAAATTAGTTTCCTCCACAGGGTGTCCGGGCTCTCCCTTAGAGAGAGGGTGAGAAGCTCGGTCATCAGGGAGGATCTCAGAGTAGAGTCGCTGCTCCTCCACATCGAGAGGAGCCAGATGAGGTGGCTGGGGCATCTGATTCGGATGCCTCCCGGACGCCTCCCTGGTGAGGTGTTCCGGGCACGTTCCACCGGGAGGAGACCCCGGGTACGACCCAGGACACGCTGGAGAAACTACGTCCTTCGGCTGGCCTGGGAACGCCTCGGGTTCCCCCCGGAAGAGCTGGATGAAGTGGCTGGGGAGAGGGAAGTCTGGGCGTCCCTGCTAAAGCTACTGCCCCCCGCGACCCGACCCGGATAAGCGATAGAAAATGGATGGATGGATGGACCAGTTGGCATGTTTAATACTTTTTCCCTGTCATTTCACATGGTTACACACAAATTAATTTGTTTCTTTGTATGTAGGGATTGATGGATTCCTTGGGTTGTTCCCAACATCTGGTGAAATTTTCATGTCAATAGCGCATTTAAATATGTATTTAATGAGAAAAATTGTGACGTGATAAATACTTATTTTAGCCGCTGTATGTGTATGTACATTTGTACAATCCCAATTCCAATGAAGTTGGGACGTTTTGTTAAACATAAATAAAAACAGAATACAATGATTTGCAAATCACGTTCGACCAATATTTAATTGAATACACTACAAAGACAAGATATTTTATGTTCAAACTGATCAACTTTATTGTTTTTAGCAAATAATCATTAACTTAGAATTTTATGGCTGCAACCCATTCCAAAAAAGCTGGGACAGGGTCATGTTTACGTACAAATTTCCATCTCGGACATGTTGCATTAAAACAGCAGTTGTACCGCACAAGCTACTCCGTAGCCACTATTATGTAGTAACAGGGTTCTTACCAAGTATGGAATTTGATTAAAAAAATTTCCAGGTCTGGAATAATATGGAAGATGGAAACTTTTAGATGGAAAAATATTAATGTTTCCAAGACTGTTACAACAATTATACATTATACAAATTACATTATTTATATCTCAAAAAAATATATAGCTCAATCAATGTTTTTTTTTTTGTTTGTAATTTTTTTGTTTTGTTTAGTTTTTTCGGAATGCCGCCCTATGGGGGCCACAAGCCAGTGCAGATAAATGGTAGAGGGTTTGCGTCAAGAAGGGCATCCGGCTGAAAACTTTGCCAAACAAATATGAACGTTCATACAAAGAATTCCATACCGGATCGGTTGTGGCCCGGGTTAACAACGTCCATCACCAGCGCGGTTAACCTACAGGGTGGCGTTGGAAATTCAGGTACTCTGGGTCAAAGATGTAGGAGAGGTGTAAAGCAGGTTCTTGGGCAGAAAGAGAAGAGGAAAGCAGAGAGCCTAGAACTGAATGTGGGGACTTTAAATGTTGGGACTATGACAGGAAAAGCTCGGGAGTTGGTTGACGTGATGTTGAGGAGAAAGCTTGATATATAGTGTGACCAGGAGAGCAGGTGGAAATGCAGTAAGGCTAGAAGTTTAGGGGCAGGGTTCAAATTATTTTACCATGGTGTAGATGGGAAGGGCGGGACGGTGGTCCGACTGGTTAGCACATCTGCCTCACAGTTCTGAGGACCAGGATTCAAATCCCGGCTCCGCTTGTGTGGAGTTGACGTGCCTCCGTGGCGGCCAGGTTGAATGTAGGGCATTGACATGGTGGCCATGTGACGAAGGTTATAGAGTCCCCTCCAAAAGTATTGGAACGGCAATGTCAATTCCTTTGTTTTTGTTGTATACTGAAGAAATTTGGCTTTCAGATCAAAAGATGAATATGTGACCAAAGTTCAGAATTCCAGCTTTTCTTCTTCTTCTTTTCCTTTAGGCTTGTCCCGTTAGGGGTCGCCACAGCGCGTCATTCTTTTCCATGTAAGCCTATCTCCTGCATCCTTCTCTCGAATACCAACTGCCATCATGTCTTCCCTCACGACATCCATCAACCTTCTCTTTGGTCTTCCTTTAGCTCTCTTGCCTGGCAGCTCCATCCTCATCATCCTTCTACCAATATACTCACTATTTCTCCTCTGGAAGTTTCCAAACCATTGAAGTCTGCTCTCTCTAACTTTGTCTCCAAAACATGGAACCTTGGCTGACCCTCTGATGAGCTCATTTGTAATTTTATCCAACCTGGTCACTCCGAGAGCGAACCTCAACATCTTCATTTCCGCCACCTCCAACTCTGCTTCCTGTTGTCTCTTCAGTGCCACTGTCTCTAATCCGTACATCATGGCTGGCCTCAACACTGTTTTATAAACTTTGCCCTTCATCCTAGCAGACTCTTCTGTCACATAACACACCTCCACCCGTTCCAACCTGCTTGGACCCGTTTCTTCACTTCCTGACCACACTCACCATTGCTCTGGACGGTTGACCCCAAGTATTTAAAGTCCTCCACCCTTGCTATCTCTTCTTCCTGTAGCCTCACTCTTCCCCCACCACCCCTCTCATTCATGCACATATATTCTGTTTTAGTTCGGCTAATCTTCATTCCTCTTCTTTCCAGTGCATGCCTCCATCTTTCTAACTGTTCTTCCAGCTGCTCCCTGCTTTCACTGCAGATCACAATGTCATCTGCAAACATCATGGTCCACAGGGATTCCAGTCTAACCTCATCTGTCAGCCTATCCATCACCACTGCAAAAAGGAAGGGGCTCAGGGCTGATGCCTGATGCAGTCCCACCTCCATCTTAAATTCATCTGTCACACCAACAGCACACCTCACCGCTGGTCTGCTGCCCTCGTACATGTCCTGTATTATTCTAACATACTTCTCTGCCAAGCCAGACTTCCGCATGCAGTACCACAGTTCCTCTCTGGGTACTCTGTCATAGGCTTTCTCTAGATCTACAAAGACACAATGTAGCTCCTTCTGACCTTCTCCTTTACTTTTCCATCAACATCCTCAACGCAAATAATGCATCTGTGGTACTCTTTCTAGGCATGAAACCATACTGTTGCTCGCAAATACTCACTTCTGTCCTGATTCTAGCCTCCACTATTCTTTCCCATAACTTCATTGTGTGGCTCATCAACTTTATTCCTCTATAGTTCCCACAGCTCTGCACATCACCTTTGTTCTTAAAAATGGGAACCAGTACACTTTTCCTCCATTCCTCAGGCATCTTCTCACGCACTAGAATTCTATTGAACAAGCTGGTCAAAAACTCCACAGCCACCTCTCCTAGATGCTTCCATACCTCCACAGGAATGTCATCAGGACCAACTGCCTTTCCATTTTTCATCCTCTTTAATGCCTTTCTAACTTCCCCCTTACTAATCATTGTCACTTCCTGGTCCACCACACTTGTCTCTTCTACTCTCCCTTCTCTATTATTTTCCTCATTCATCAACTCCTTGAAGTATTCTTTCCTTCTAGCTAGCACACTGCTGGCACCAGTCAACATATTTCCATCTCTATCCTTAATCACCCTAACCTGCTGCACATCCTTCCCATCTCTACTCTATCCCTCTGTCTGGCCAGCCTGTATAGATCCTTTTCTCCTTCTTTAGTGTCCAACCTGCCATACATGTCATCATATGCCTCTTGTTTGGCCTTTGCCACCTCAACCTTTGCCCTGTGTCGCATCTCAATGTATTCCTTTCACCTCTCCTCGGTCCTCTCAGTGTCCCACTTCTTAGCTAACCTTTTTCCTTGTATAATTTCCTGTACTGTGAGGTTCCACCACCAAGTCTCCTTCTCTCTTTTCCTGCCAGAAGATACACCAAGTACTCTCCTGCCTGCCTCTCTGATCACCTTGGCTGCAGTGGTCCAGTCTTCTGGAAGCTCCTCCCGTCCACCGAGAGCCTGTCTCACCTCTTCCCGAAAAGCTGCACAACACTCGTCCTGTCTCAGCTTCCACCACATGGTTCTCTTCTCTGCCGTTGTCTTCCTAATCTTCCTCCCCACCACCAGAGTCATCTCACACACCACCATCCTATGCTGTCTAGCCACACTCTCCCCTACCACTACCTTACAGTTGGTAACCTCCTTCAGATTATATCGTTTGCACAAGATGTAATCCACCTGCGTGCTTCTACCTCCGCTCTTGTAGGTCACCTTATGTTCGTGCCTCTTCTGGAAAAAAGTGTTCACTACAGCCATATGCATCCTTGTTGCAAAGTCTACCACCATCTGTCCCTCCAAGTTCCTTTCCTGGATGCCGTAATTACCCATCACTTCTTCATCACCCCTATTACCTTCACCAACATGTCCATTACAATCTGCACCAATTACGACTCTCTCTCTGGCTGGGATGCTTAGAACTACTTCGTCTAGCTCCTTCCACAATTTCTCTTTCACCTCTAGGTAACATCCTAGCCACTAATCACATTACACACAACACACTCAATTTCAAATTTCAGCTTCATCACTCGATCTGATACTCTTTTCACCTCCAAGACATTCTTAGTCAACTCTTCTTTTAAAATAACCCCGACTCCATTTCTCTTCCCATCTACACCATGGTAAAATAATTTAAACCCTGCCCCTAAACTTCTTGCCTTACTGCCTTTCCACCTGGTCTCCTGGACACACAATATATCAACCATTCTCCTAATCATCATGTCAACCAACTCCCGAGATTTTCCTGTCATAGTCCCAACATTCAAAGTCCCCACATTCAGTTCTAGGCTCTGTGCTTTCCTCTTCTCTTTCTGCCGAAGAACCCGCTTTCCACCTCTTCTTCTTCTTTGACTTTGACCCACAGTAGCAGAATTTTCAACGGCGCCCCGCAGGTTGACGGCACCGGTGGCGGACTTTGTTAACCCGGGCCACGACCGATCCGGTATGGAATTCTTTGGATGAACGCTCATATTTGTTTGGCAAGGTTTTAAGCTGGATGCCCTTCCTGACGCAACCCTCTGCATTTATCCGGGCTTTGGGACCGGCCTACAGTTTGCACTGACTTGTGCCCCCCATAGGGCTGCATTAGAATTCCAGCTTTTATTTCATGGTATTTACATTTAGATGTGTTAAACAACTAAGGACAGAGCACCTTTTGTTTGAACCCACCCACTTTTCAAGTGAGCAAAAGTATTGGAATGTGACTGATGGATATTTCTAGTTGCTCAGGTGTTGCCTTTGAGATTGATTGCTTTAACATTAGATAGTGGTTATTGTTGTCTTTGGGTTTCACCTTTGAAAACTGCATTTGCTGTGAAGAAAACATGAAGACCAGAGAGCTGTCTATGGGAGAAAAGCAAATCATTTTGTAAATGAGAGAAGAGGGAAAATCGATCAGAGCTATTGCACAAACATTGCGCGTAGCCAATACAACAATTTGGAATTTCCTGAAAAAGAGAAAAACTACTGGTGTACTGTGCAACAGACATCGAACAGGTCGGCCAAGGGTATCAACAGGAGTTGATGACAGAAACATTGTGAGAGCTGTGAAGAAACACCCAAAGGCAACAGTCAGTGACATCACTGCCAACCTCCACAGGGCAGGGGTGAAGGTATTACAATCCACTGTTCGAAGAAGACTTCGAGAGAAGAAACATACAGGCCGTACCACAAGATGCAAACCACTCAACAGCAAAAAGAATCGGAAGGCAAGATTGAATTTTGCAAAGTAGAAGATTGATGTGCCACAAACCTTTTGGAACATAGTCTTATAGACTGATGAGACCAAGATTAACCTTTACCAAAGTGATGGAAAGGCCAAAGTATTGAGAAAGAAAGGATCTGCTTATAATCCAAAGCACACAAGCGCATCTGTGAAGCATGGTGGAGGTAATGTCATGGGTTGGGCTTGCATGGCTGCTTCTGGAACGGGCTCACTAGTCTTTATTGATGATGTAACTCATGATGGTAGAAGCGGAATGACTTCTGAAGTCTACAAAACTATTTTGTCTGGCAATTTACAGAAAAATACATCCAAACTAATCGGAAGAAGCTTCATCATGCAACAAGACAATGACCCAAAACACACTGCTAACACAACAAAGGATTTCATCGGGGGGAAAAGTGGAAGCTCATAGACTCGCCAAGTAAATCACCTTGACTTTAACCCAATAGAGCATGCATTTTACCTCCTGAAGAGCAGACTGAACGGAGAAACCCCCAGAAACATACAAGAACTGAAAGAGGATGAAGTAAAGACCTGGAAAAGCATTTCAAATGAAGAATCGAACAGTCTGAACTCAATAGGTCACAGGCTTGATGCAGTTATTGAAAGTCAGGGTTATGCCACCAAATATTAAATGTTATTCACTTTAAATTAATTTAATAATGTCTGTTCCAATACTTCTCAGATGGGCTGACGACCAGTTGAGGTTGTACCCTGAATTTCGCCCAAAGATAGCTGGGATAGGGCCCAGCACACCCCCGACCCTAGTGAGGATAAGCGGTACAGAAAATGGATGGATGGATGTTCCAATACTTTTGCACACTTGAACAGTGGGTGGCTTCAAACAAAAGGTGCTCTGTCCTGAGTTGTTTAACACATCTAGATGTAAATACCATGAAATGAAAGCTGGAATTCTGTACTTTTGTCTCATATTAATCTTTTGATCTGAAACCCAAATGTCTGCAGTATACAACAAAAACAAAGGACTTGACCATGCTGTTCCAATGCTTTTGGAGGGGACTGTATCTATTGTCTCTTGTATATACAGCAGAGCAAGAACGGCATGGCTGCGGCTTTAACTCTGAGAAGTACATGCTATTTTTGGTACAGTAACAGCTTTTTTAGGTCAAGCCATTCGCCTTCGGCAACAGATTTGGAACTCGGAAGCACACTAATTCCTCGTGGCTCATACTTGCATTTGATGAATACTGTGCATTGTCACCATGACCAAGCACACCAGCATGGTAAGTTGGGATAAAATGTGAAATCCTATCATCCTACCTGCCTGTATAAATGCCAAGCCAACATGTCTCATCTGCAACGAGGTTGCAGCTTTGATGTGGGCTGCATGAAGTGGACAGGACGTGGTGGCCGTGGCGGTCCATGCTTGAGGGGGGAGGAAGCAGCACGAGGGGCAACTCTTTCCCAATCGGTTGCAACCCGACACTCAGACGAGGTGCATTCGAAGTGACAACGATGTGTCCTGCAATACACATTAGTATTCACCGCTATTTTATTTTTTTTAATTGGGCGATTAACGTTAGAACCCTTGCAGCCGCCGTTTTGTAGACATTACTTCCGCTGAACGGTTACCCTGTATTTCGGTCATGTGGCCCAGTCATGTGGGCAAGTCAATGTATTTCTTGTGATGTCGTCAACGTCACATCGGTTACACAGCCAATTAGGTGCTTCAATATAGGTTACAAGATGGCACCTACAATGGGTGGTTGCCTCGGTGACACGCTGTCTCGTATTGTCTTTTTTTTGTCATTTTCATTCATCTTTGGTGACATTATCCGACTTACTTAGACGAGGGAAGACTTGCTAAGCACTGGGGAATACCCTACAGACCTTTTTTTCTGCCAAATTTCACAAATCAACAAATGTTCTTGCTTAGAGCTACTTACTGGCAGAGCAGCTCCATTCTATGGTGCATGGAGGAGGTGTAGGCGCTATAGGGGGAAGCGAGCTGGCATACTGGTCAGCCTGCAACAGCGAGGATTCCGAACAGCCTGCAACAGCGAGGAGTCCTTCACTGTGGTACCACTGCTGTACCACAGTGAAGGACTTGTACCAAGCTCTTCCCCGTGCTGGTTTGGGCTCGTCTGATCACTGTTTAATTCAGTTAATACCAACATAGAAGCACAAACTTAAATTTGCAAAGCTTGTGGTGAAAACAATGGAGAAGTGGACCAATGAAGCAAAGATGGGAATTCAAGATTGTTTAGACAGGACCGAATAAACTGTTTTTAAAACTTCAACTGACAGCTAGGATGAATATACAGACACTATTACATCCTACATCAGCTTCTGTGATGACTTGTGTGTACCAACAAAGACATTTTGCACGTACAGATTTTCAATAGATCTTTGGAACTGTGTGAAGTCCCATCCTGCCTCAAACGCTCGACCATCATCTCAGTCCCCAAGAAACCTGCAACTTCAGGACTGAATGACTACAGACCTGTCGCCCTGACATCTGTAGTCACGATGTCCTTTGAACGCCTTTTGCTGGACCACCTCAAGAGCGTCACAGGTCCTCTGCTGGACCCCCTGCAGTTTTCCTATCAAGCAAACGGATCTGTGGATGATGCAATCAACTTCATCCTGGAACACCTCGAAGGCACAGGGACCTACAGAGGGATCTTGTTCGTAGATTTCAGCTCTCTGTTCAACACCATCATCCCCAAACTCCTCTCCTTCAAGCTTCTCCAGCTCAGCGTCTCGCCTGCCATCTGTCAGTGGATTTACAGCTTCCTGACAGGCATGACACAGCAGTGAGGCTGGGGGACACCACTCATCCATGCGCACCATCAGCACCAAAGGATGTGTCACCTCTTAGCTTCTCTCCTCAATTACGTGAGTAAAAGTAACAACGTATTCAGTGAAATAGCAACTCAAGTAACTTCTTTGCTTTGCTTTGGAAACTTTTGATTTATTTATTTTTAAATCTGAGCATGAACGTCAACTAAAATAAAATTAACTCAATAAAATATGTGCAAGTTCAGAGTTCGAGGTCGGGTCACGGGGGCAGTAGCTTTAGCAGTGACGCACAGACTTCCCTCTCCCCAGCCACTTCATCCATCTCTTCCGGGGGGATCCCGAGGCGTTCCCAGGCCAGCCGAAGGATGTAGTCTCTCCAGCAAGTCCTGGGTCGTCCCCGGGGTCTCCTCCCGGTGGGACGTGCCCGCAACACCTCACCAGGGAGGCGTCCGGGAGGCATCCGAATCAGATGCCACAGCCACCTCATCTGGCTCCTCTCGATGTGAAGGAGCAGCGGCTCTACTCTGAGATCCTCCCGGATGGCCGAGCTTCTCACCCTATCTCTCAGGGAGAGCCCGGACACCCTGCGGAGGAAACTCATTTCGGCCGCTTGTATCCGGGATCTTGTTCTTTCAGACCCACAGCTCGTGACCATAGGTGAGGGTAGGAACTTAGATCGACCGGTAAATCGAGAGCTTCACCTTCAGCTTAGCTCCTTCTTTACCACAACGGATCGATACAAAGTCCGCATCACTGCAGACGCTGCACCGATCCGCCTGTCGATCTCCTGTTCCATTCCTCCCTCACTCGTGAACAATAATTGAACTCCTCCACTTGGCGCAGGATATCATCCCCGACCTGGAGAGGGCACGCCATCCTTTTCCAACTGAGGACCATGGTCTCAGATTTGCAGGTGCTGATTCTCATCCCAGCCGCTTCACACTCTGCTGCGAACTGCTCCAGTGAGAGTTGGAGGTCACGGCTTGATGAAGCCAACAGAACCACATCATCTGCAAAAAGCAGAGATGCAATACTGAGGCCACCAAACCGGACCCCCGCTACGCCTCGGCTGCGCCTAGAAATTCTGTCCATAAAAGTTATGAGACAGAATCGGTGACAAAGGGTAGCCTTGGCGGAGTTCAACCCTCACCGGGAACGGGTCCGACTTACTGCCGGATATGCGGACCAAACTCTGACTCCGGTCGTACAGGGACCGAACAGCCCGTATCAGGGGGTTCGGTACCACATACTCCCGAAGCACCCTCCACAGGACTCCCCGAGGGACATGGTCGAACGCCTTCTCCAAGTCCACAAAACACATGTAGGGTGAACTCCCATGCACCTTCGAGGACCCTGCCAAGGGTGTAAAGCTGGTCCACTGTTCCACGGCCAGGACGAAAACCACACTGCTCCTCCTGAATCTGAGATTCAACTTCCCGACAGACCCTCCTCTCCAGCACCCCTGAATAGACCTTACCAGGGAGGCTGAGGAGTGTGATCCCCCTGTAGTTGGAACACACCCTCCGGTCCCCCTTCTTAAAAAGGGGGACCACCACCCCAGTCTGCCAATCCAGAGGCACTGTCCCCGATGTCCACGCGATGTTGCAGAGGCGTGTCAACCAGGACAGCCCTAAAACATCCAGAGCCTTGAGGAACTCCAGGCGAATCTCATCCACCCCCGGGGCCTTGCCACGAGGAGCTTTTTAACCTCCTCGGTGACCTCATCCCCAGAGAGAGGAGAGCCCACCTCAGAGAACCCAGACTCTGCTTCCTCATGGGAAGGCGTGTCGGTGGAATTGAGGAGGTCTTCGAAGTATTCTCGCCACCGGCTCACAACGTCCCGATTCGCGGTCAGCAGCGCCCCATCCCCACTATACACAGTGTTGATGGTGCACTGCATTCCCCTCCTGAGATGCCGGATGGTGGACCAGAATTTCCTCGAAGCCGACCGGAAGTCTTTCTCCATGGCCTCACCGAACTCCTCCCATGCCCGAGTTTTTGCTTCAGCGACCACCAAAGCTGCATTCCGCTTGGCCAGCCAGTACCCATCAGCTGCCTCAGGAGTCCCACTGCCCAAAAAGGCCCGATAGGACTCCTTCTTCAGCTTGACAGCATCCCTAACCGTTGCCGCCACAACAGGCACCAACCACCTTACGGCCACAGCTCCGGTCGGCCGCCTCAGCAATGGAGGCGCAAAACATGGTCGACTCGGACTCGATGTCCCCCGCCTCCCCCGGAACATGAGCAAAGTTCTGTCGGAGGTGGGAGTTGAAACTCCTTCTGACAGGGGATTCCGCCAGACGTTCCCAGCAGACCCTCACAATACGTTTGGGGCTGCCACGTCGGACCGGCATCTTCCCCCACCAACTCACCACCAGGTGGTGATCAGTTGACGGCTCTGCCCCTCTCTTTTCCCGAGTGTCCAAGACATGCCCCCGCAAGTCCGATGACACGACCACAAAGTCGATCATCGAACTGCGACCTAGGGTGTCCTGGTGCCAAGTGCACGTGTGGACACCCTTATGCTTGAACATGGTGTTTGTTATGGACAATCCATGATGAGCACAGAAGTCCAATAACAGAACACCGCTCGGGTTCTAATCGGGGGGGCCGTTCGTCCCAATCACGCCCTTCCAGGTCTCACTGTCATTGCCCACGTGAGCATTGAAGTCCCCCAGCAGAACGATGGAGTCCCCAGCGGGAGTGCTCTCCAGCACCCCCTCCAAGGACTCCAAAAAGGGTAAGCAACTCCAGAGTATAAGAGAGTCCAACCCCTCTCGAGAGGACTGGTACCAGAGCCCAAGCTGTGCGTGGAGGCGAGTCCGACTATATCTAGTCGGAACTTCTCGACCTCACACACCAGCTCGGGCTCCTTCCCTGCCAGAGAGGTGACATTCCACGTCCCTAGTGCCAGCTTCTTTAGCCGGAGATCGGATCGCCAAGGTCCCCGCCTTCGGCCACCGCCCAGCTCGCACTGCACCCGGCCCCTATGGCCCCTCCCACAGGTGGTGTGCCCATGGGAAGGGGGACCCACGTTACGCTTTCGGGCTGTGCCCTGCCGGGCCCCATGGGTGAAAGCCCGGCCACCAGGCGCTCTCTTTCGAGCCCACTTCCAGGCCTGGCTCCAGAGGGGGGCCCCGGTGACCCGCGTCCGGGCAAGGGAAACCCGAGTCCATAATTTGTCTTCTTCATCAGGGGTCTTTGAGCTGTGCTTTGGCTGGTCCCTCACCTAGGACCTGTTTGCCATGGGTGACCGTGCCAGGGGCATAAAGCCCCAGACAACTTAGCTCCTAGGATCATTGGGACACACAAACTCCTCCACCACGATAAGGTGACGGCTCAAGGAGGGGCAAGTTCTGATATTGCTGAACAATATCAACTTAGTCAAACATAATAAAATATTTGTAAAATAACAAACTACAGTTACAAGAAATGTATGTTTCTACCTGTTAAGCAGCACAAGACTGTAGGCTCGTCAGGCAGATTTCAAAAAGAGGAACAAGGTTGCAGTGGATATAAAAAGTATACACAGCCCTGTTCAAATGCCAGGTTTTTGTGAATTTTGACCAATATAATTCATTTGACAACTTTTTCCACCATTAATGTGACCTAGAATTTGTAACTTTTGAAAAGGCTTTGCACTTGTCCTGCAGCAGTGGTCTCGACCTATGGCCTGGAGGAAATTTGGGGTCCAACCCCCATTATTGTGTGACCTGCATTATCTCAATGTAACGTTTGAGAAGGCCTGCTACAGGAGCTGTTGAGGCAGTTCTACACAGCAGTAATTGAGGTGAACTGCGGACCCCTGTTGGACACAATATTTGACGGAATGCCATGCAGACGGAAAACCTGTTAGACCAATAAGTCTGCGGTCTCCTTGGCAGACAGGACCTCAGGGAGTACTAAAAAATAGGCTGCTTTAGAAAATCTGCCCACCGCGGTGAGAATGACTGTGTTACCTCTGGATGGAGGATTGCCAGTGATGAAATCCAGGGCTATGTGGGACCAGGGCCAGCTGGGAATGGGCAACGGGTGGATCAGTCCATAGCAGGGCATAGTTGATTTCTTGTTTTGGGCACAAATAGTGCATGCAGTGATGAAAGAATGCGTGTCAGTCTCCATGGTCGGCCAGAAGCGCTGGCGCAAAACAGCCAGTGTTCTACTAATCCCTGGGTGGCACATTTGACGGGATCTGTGGGTCCACTCCAGAACATGGGTGCAAACAGAATTGGGGACAAATAGATTATCACCTTGTGCCTTTCTGACCAGGGATTTGATCTCCCAATCTATCGCTGCCACAAACAGGTAGGAGGAACAATGGGTTCTGGGTCCTCCCTGTGGTCTTACTGTCAGAGAATTGGCGGGACAGGGCATTTGGCTTGATATGGTGTAAGACAGTGTGAAGTGGAACTGACAAAAAAAAAAAAAACTGCCCACCTGGCTTGCCTTGGATTTAATCTCCTGGCAGATTTGGGAAGCTTCCAAATTCTGGTGGTCGGTCCACACTAGGGCTGTCACTATCGGCTCTTTTTTATACTGAATTATCCTATAGATATTTCGTCAGCAAACACCCCCCCCCCCCCAAAAAAAAACAAAAACAAATCAACGAACATGCATTTTATTCTCGTTTAGGAGGGCTTGAATTCTACTGCATATCTTGGTACTGAGTGTATGATATAAACTGCAGAATTTGAAACAATAAAATCAGCCTTTGCTAAACAGTTAGCCTTCGCGATTAGCATTAGCATGCTAATGAGTCACATTTTTGGTTTAAAAAAAAAAAAAAAACGCTAACTGCCATTCAGCTCACTCATACATCATGTTATATGTGCATTACACATCTAATAGTGTCCTTAAAATCACTTACAGACGCTCATCTGTCGTTTTTATCAATGTTTTTCACCGACCCAACAGTGCATCTGTCAGCAACAAATGTCCGTGCGTTAAACATAGAACGTGGCCGAATGGTTCCGGATTGCGCAAATTGGTTCCAGTTGTCGCAAATTTGCTTTTATTAATATATATTTTTTTTTGCCTCGAGGCAGTAATTTTTGCGTCGACCAATTTTTGTGGCTAGCCATTGTAAGTCACTGATCATCGCCTTCATGGTACCAAAAAGGCTACACTTGTTACCATGCTTCTTACAAGTGTCACAAATGGAGGACGAGGGGTGCATTAGCGAAGGCGATGTCAGAGCCATGCTAATTTCTAAGATTTTGTGTCATGCAGTCGCAAAACAAGTGATTTGGTGAAACAATACACTTGTCACATAGGTCTGGCTGGATCTGTGTTTTCGCGGAGAGTAACCAACTTTGAACAAAATAATAGGCCAATTAATACGTGTTTAGAGTTATAAATATAAAATAATACACATCCACACAGGATGAAGCGTCTGAACCGGAAATTAATTAGTACGTCACTGCATACGTCACTTCAGAACGTGGGCAGGTTAAAAGTATATTATTATCCATTTTCTACACCGCTTATCCTCACTAGGGTTGCGTGTATGCTGGAGGCTATCCCAGCTATCTTTGGGCGAGAGGCGGGGTCCACCCTGAACTGGTCTCCAGCCAATCGCAGGGCACATAGAAACAAATAACCGCACTCACATTCACACCTACGGACAATTCCATGTTTTTGGGGTGTGGGAGGAAACTGGAGTACCTGTAAAAAACCCACGCAGGCATGAGGAGAACATGCAACCGTGAGGCAGACGTGCTAACCAGTCGGTCACCGTGCCGCCTATATTAGTATTATTCATACATATTTAAGAATAAGATAACCTTTATTAGTCCCACAGTGGGAAATTTTGCATAGTTTCAGCAATAATTGTGGATCTAAATATGTAATATCAATAGTATGCCCCTCATTTTCCTTGTGATAATACTCCATAGAGTCTCAATGGGGTTTAGATCCGGCAAGTTGGCTGGCCAGTCAAGCACTGTGATGGCATGGCCATCAAACCAGGTTTTGGTGCTTCTGTATGGGCAGGGGCCAGGTCCTGCTGGAAGATGAAATCTCCATCTCCATACAGATCCTCAGCAGAAGGAATCATGAAGTCCTCTAAAACATTCTGGTAGACTGTTGCGGTGACCTTTGATTTAAGAAACACCTGCACTGGACATTGCACCCCAAATCATGACTGACTGTGGATATTTCACACTGGACCTCAAGCAGTTTGTGTTCTGTTCTTCACCCGTCTTCCTCCAAACCCTTGGACCTTGATTCCCGTACGAAAGGCACACTTTATTTTTATCGGAAAAGAGGACCTTGGACCACTGGCCAACAGTCCAGTCCTTCTTCTCCTTGGACCAGTTGAGGCGCTTCCTATGTTAGCTCAGGCTCAGAAGTGGTTTCACCCGAGGAACCCGACAGTTGTCGCCCATATCCCGGATGCGTCTGAATGTGGTGGTTTTTGAAGCTGTGACTCCCACCTCATTTCACTCTTTCTGGAGCTCTGCTAAATTCTTGAATCTTTTCTGTTTGATAATCTGCTGAAGCCCACGGTCATCTCTTTTGCTGGTGCATCTTCTCCTGCCACATTTTGTCCTTCCACTAGACTTTCTATTGATATGCTTGGACACAGCACTCTGTGAACAGCCAGCCTCCTGACCTATGCACTTTTGTGGCTTACCCATCCTATGGAGGGTATCAATGATGGTCTTCTGGCTAGTTGTCAAGTCTGCAGTCTTCCCCATATTGAATCCAACTGAGACAATTGAACCAAACCGAAGCAATTTAATGTCACCTGGGGAAACCTGCGTAGGTGCTTTGAGTTTCGAAGATGATTAGTGTGTGACACTCAGCTTAAAATATTTATGGCCTGCAACGTTTGGGCTGATTTCTTCATAGTATTCTAATGTTTTGAATTCCTGATTTTGTGGGTTTTATGAGCTGGAAGCCCAAATTATGTAAAAATAAACAAATAAATCCTTGAAATTGTTAAACCTGTGGGTCCTGAATCTATAATCTATGAAAGTTTAACTTTTTGAATGGAATTATGGAAATTAATAAACTTTTCCATGATATTGTAATTTTCTTGAAAAGGGTCTGTATATAAAGACACACCTGTGTGTGTGTGTGTATTTTTGTGTGTTTGTGTGTGTGTATCGACCCTGGTCTGGTCCCGGATGTCCATGCGATGTTGCAGAGCCATGTCAACCAGGACAGCCCCACGTCATCAAGAGCATTAAGGAACTCCAGGTGGATGTCGTCCACCTCTTTGGTGATCTCAACCCCAGAGATAGGAGAGGCTGCCTCTGAGTCCCCAGACACTACTTTCTCATGAAGACGTCGGTGGAATTGAGATGGTCTTCGAAGTATTCGGTCCACAATGTCCGGAGTTGAGATCCGCAGCTCTCCATCCCCACTCTACACAGTGTTGATGGTGCACTGCTTCCCCTTCCTGATGCGCCAAATGGTGGACCAGAATTTCCTTGATGCCATCCTGAAGTTGTTCTCCATGGCCTCACCGACCTCCAACGACGCCCGAGTTTTTGCCTC
The DNA here is from genome assembly GCF_024500385.1 of Phyllopteryx taeniolatus. NCBI lineage: Eukaryota > Metazoa > Chordata > Actinopteri > Syngnathiformes > Syngnathidae > Phyllopteryx > Phyllopteryx taeniolatus. Next base: position 155,072 of record NC_084512.1, on the reverse strand, counting down.
AGCGACCACCAAAGCTGCATTCTGCTTGGCCTCCCGGAACCCATCAGCTGACTCCAGAGTCCCCCAGGCCAAAAAAGACTCCTTCAGCTTGACAGCATACCTCGCCACGTGTCCTCAAATGGGTTTTGGGATTGCTGCCATGACATGCACCGACCACCTGACGGCCACAGCTCTGGTCAGCTGCCTCAACAATGGAGACTCAGAACGTGGCCCACTGGACTCTGTGTCCCCCGCCCTCCCCAGGATGTGGTCAAAGTTCTACCGGAGTTAGGAGTTGAAACTCCTTCTAACAGGGGCCTCTGCAAGACATTCCCAGCAGACCCTCACAATACAGTAAGCCCCTGCCCCACTCTTTTCCCAAGTGTCCAAGACTTGCGGTCCGATGACACGATCACAAAGTCTATCATCGAACTGCGGCCTACGGTGTCCTGGTGCCAAATGCGCAAACATGGTATTTGTTATGGGCAATCCGTGATGAGCACAGAAGTCCAGTAAAAGAACACCGCTCGGGTTCAGATCGGGGGAACCCTTCCAGGTCTCACTGTTTTATATATGATATTTTTCATTATATAATAATTATTACTCACTTGGTCCACTCATAGAGCTACTCTAATTTATTAAATTGGTGAGTTACGGTGATGTTATTAGTCTATAATTCATGTGTGCATACAATTACTACCATGTTTAAAAAATAAATAAAGCGAGCAGAATATGTGTAAAATAAGACTACTGTATATGCCATGAAGTTAAATTGCAAGTATTCATCAAAATGATCTGGGTCCTTAATGTATCTGGGTCTTTGTTCGGATTGAGGACCTCTGTACTCTGCTTTGCAATCTACACACATACATGGGATTTTCTTGACAATGTAATGTGTCACATGATTGGGCTTTACTGTTCTCTGTTTCAAGGTTCTGCTGCAGCTGCTCCAGGTTGGAGGTGTGGTCCAGTTTGATGAAGAAAAGCTGTTGACTTTGTCACAGAGAGCCAACTTGTGAGTAGCTGACAACAACCAAAAGTTTGTATCAAATAGCATGGGTAACAAACAAAATATTAAATTTCTTCCTCAATGAAATAGTATTGGGAAAATACACATTAGTAAAAAATACAACAGTGGTAATAAGAAATTCATGATAGGATTAAAGTGAACGTTTTCCTCAGCATTCAAGCAACCAGCTTGTGCAATCATAGTTAGAAAGGCTGTACAACCAACTCATTCACACATTGAGAGCACAGCATCAAGGGCATCTTGGGGTTCAGAAACTGTAACCGTGGATGTCTGAGTTGGAACTGAGGCATTCCATTAATAACAACCACATTAATATGAATAAAACAATTATTACAGCTAAATTATTAATATATTTAACAAATGTATTAACTCATCAGTTGCAATTACTGTTTGTGTTTCCTTGCCTTTCATTCCAGCTACCAAATTTTGGAATTTCTTTATGAGAAGAAACATATGTATGACAAGACCATTGACTGCTACCTAAAAGACCCTCTGAGAAAGGTAACATAAAATGACTGAAAAAACATGGCTTGAAATTCATAAATTTGTTTCAGTAAATGCTGTCATTGACTTCCTAAGTGTTAGATTTGTTGTCTTGTGTTTTTGAGATATGAAACAAAAATGAAGATTAGCCCTTTTAATTATTGACTTCACATGAAGGGGGAGATCTTCAGCTATATCCACGAACTGATGTCGATGGCAAGCCACAGTTCTGAGGAGAAACAGGCAATCAAGAACAAAACACTGCAACACATACAGGTCAGTTCATGTGCATTGATGAACTCAGGGTTTTCCAAAACAAAAAAGATAAGTCTCCAATACTGATATTCTCTCTTAATTTGTTGTTGACTTTATCTTTGAGTCATTTTGAATATGGAATATGCTTTTGTCATCATGAAATGGGGGAAAAAAAGATAATTTAAAAAAACCTGTGTATTCAGGGCATCAACTAATGTAACTACATTTTTTTAAATTACAGTTCACTTTGGCAGCGCAAATAAATGTTTGAAGTATTATATGTTAATGCTCAAACGTGACGAGCTAGCTTTCGAAAAAAAAAGTAACATGGTTCATTCATTGCAGGCATTTTTTTGGGGAAAAAAAAAAAGCCCCAAAAAATATTTTTTACCTATGAAAGGTTTTTCCCAATTCGGAGTTCCCTTGTTGTGATTGTACGACGTGTGTGCAAGCGTATGCAGCACAATGTGCAGGCATCCCTGGAGGGCTATCGAATCTTTTTAGAATTGAATATCCTCTAGATATTTCGTCGAGTAATCGGCGAGCAGGTGTGGGCATGCTTTCACACAACATCCGACCTCGCGGTGGGTCCCTTGAAAACCAGGTGCAGTGTGTAAGCACCTTAACACAAATGAGTCACATGATTGCTAGGGAGAATTAAAGATTGGGCCCAATTTGGGCATTTTCACTTTGGGGTGCTAGGTGTAATGTTTGTGGCCAGCAGTTTAGACATTAATAGGGGTGTATACATGGAACCTTCTCTTCCAATTATAATTATTTTAGAAGCCCAAACTGAATGAATATGCTCCATATAAGCACCTCGGAATAAACAGGCTGCATTTTGAAGGGAATATAGAATACTTTATATTGTAATATGTAATTATAACTAGTTTGGAAGGTAAGCAAGGATGTGTATTGAGTAGAATCAGATAGGGGGTAGGAGTATATTGCAGGAAGGCCCCCCCCATCAGGGGGTATTTGGAGACAAATAAGAAACAGATGTCAAGAAAGGAACTGCAGGAAGCTACTATAAACATTGAATGCAGGAATGTGAGCCGGAATCTGCAGGCGACACCTGGAGGAGAAGTCTGGAGCCAGATCAGGTCCGCAGAACAACGATGACGTCAGATTACGGACCAATCAGACGACAGCGATTCCATACTGGCCTGTTTGAAACATTGTATAAGTCTGGGGTAGAGTCGGATAGTTTTTGTTCGACTTATCTGCTAAGGATAAGATAGTCACGGACCCAGAGCTCTGCAAAATGTATAGACTCCTCTGTCAGGAATAAATTGGTTGGTTTTTATACATTGTTGTGAACGAAGTTCTTTCACGAAAACGAGCACGCTTGGAACAATGGGAGTAATAGGAGATTTTAAAACACAGGTTCCTTTAAATGGTGAGCCCGACGTGATCCTGGAAGAACATTAGATAAAAAGACAGCGGAGCGGACAGGAATTCAGTTGGACTGCAAATCTCCCCGGTGCACCGAAATAAAAAAGGTGAGCAGAAGCCTGTTTGATTATATCACGAATTCTGCACATTGGAAATGGCGAAATTTGATAGACTTGTGGTACAGTTGTTTTGTTGTCAATAGTTAATAAGACGTTGTGTTGTTAAAATTGCATAATTAGAGGTCAGGGTAACGGAGGACCTGACGTCAGGGTAACAAGGTACCTGACAAACCAGGATAATAGAAAATCCTGGGAGGAAGTAGGGTAACAAGGGACCTACTTGTCCCGTCGTAGACTGACTTGAAATCGGACGCGGTTTCAAATTGTAAATTTTCATTAGACGTTGGGTATTTTGGGACCCCCAAAAACCGATTTAGAATAAGATGAGTGTGCCACCAAAACTTGGGGTTGTGAATTGGACAGTCGAGTGTCGAGGTAATGAATGTGATATGTGTCGGATTTGTGGATTGAAATAGAAAGGCAGAAAAAGAAACAAACAGGATTAAGAAGTGTGTGGGCAAAGTGGAAAAGAAAAAGGAATGTAAGTTGTTTCACGTAACAGAGAGGTTATTCTGAAAGGGAAAAAAAGAGGAAGGAAAAGTTGGATGCTGCAGGGTGGAGAGAGAAAAGAGATTTGAATAAGAAAATAGAAGAGAATGAAAAATTGAGTATAAAAATGTATGAGATTTGTCTGGGGTGCCCTGCCATGGCAGCTGTTCAGCGAAAATACTTTTCCGGAAATACTTCGCATTTACATATAAGAATTGTAAGTTACAATATACGCGGGTCCCCCAGGGCTGGAAGCTCAGCCCTGGGATTTTTAATCAGTGTTTGCGAGAGCAATTAGCTGATATGAGTATGCCAGAAGGCTCTCTGTTGGTTCAGTATGTAGATGATTTGTTGATTGCAGGTAACTCGACTGAAACCTGCTTAAAAGCAACACATACTGTGTTGTCCCGACTTGAGGACTTGGGGTTCAATGTGTCAAAAAAGAAACTTCAATGTTGCAGACGACGCGTGACGTTTTTGGGGCGGGTGATCTCAGGGAAGGGCTCGACCCTGAGTAATTCGCACCGCTTTTCCATTTTGACTTATCCCCGACCGACTAATGTTAAGGAAATGCTTTCTTTTTTGGGCCTTTGCGGCTATTCCCGTGGCTTTATTCCTGACTTTGCGGTTAGAACACGAGCTTTAGGGGACCTAGTAAGGGTCAAAGGCATGCGTAACCTCCATGCTAGCTTGGACTGGACAGACAAAACTGAGAAGTTGTTTACCGACCTTAAAAGAGATTTGGCCGCAGCGACTCACTTAGCCCAGCCTGACTATGACCTGCCTTTTCATTTAGATGTTTCAGTGACCGAAGGTACAGCAAACGGGGCTTTGTTCCAGAAGATGGGCGGTAACAGACGGGTCCTGCTTTACGTCAGCGTCTCTTTGGACAAAATAGAAGTAAGACAACCTATATGTGCGGCATATGCTGCAGCTGTGGCCACATGCATTAATAAGACGGCACACATTGTTATGGGACATCAACTCTTTATTCTTACTCATCATGGGGTGACAGCATTCGTGGCCTCAGCAGCGTTCACAATGTCACCATTACGTCAGCAACGCTTGATGACGACCCTCACCCAACCCCATATTGTATTCCTCCTCTCAGGGATCAATATGGCTGATATTGTTTCCAGTTCTGGAGAACCACATACCTGTCAAGATCAGGTCATGTGGGATTTGAAGGCCCGCCCCGATTTGTCCTCAGCTCCTTTTTCAGGTGGTCGGGTGTTATTCACCGACGGCTGCTGCTGGAGACGCACTTCGGGACCGTTACATGCTGGGGCAGCCGTCGTGGAGGCCCTGACCCCGGGAGACCCAAATTCTGACTTCTACATGTTATGGTCCACAAATGAATTTGTGAAACCCTCCGCTCAAGCTGCGGAACTGCTGGCCATGTGCAGGGCACTAGAGTTATCTGAAGGTCAGTGTGTTACTATTTATTCTGATTCGGCGTATGTGGTAGGATTGTTTGTTTGTTGATCTGGCTGCATGGAGACGACAGGGTTTTGTTACGTCCACTGGTGACCCAGTGGCCCACGCAGAGCTGATTCAACGACTGAGTGAGGCTATTGATAGGCCAGTGGAGGTGGCTGTGGTCAAGTGTCCAGGACATGCGAAGCGGGCACTCTGGTAGCCCGGGGGAATGGCGCAGCGGATGCGGCGGCGAAAGAAATAGCAGGCTATCGAAAGGATGCTGAAGGTAACTATGTTGTTAAACGGGATCAGTTGATTGACTTTCTCCCTGCAGTGACAGTTGATGTGGTGCGCGACCTCCAGGAGGCGGCGCCAGAGGAAGAAAAGTGTAAGTGGCAAGAGACAGGTGCCGATTATGATGACAAGGAGAAGCTGTGGTTTGGCCCGAAAAGAGGACCTAGGAGACTGATGTTACCTGCAGGAAAGTTATGTGTCAATGCTGAAAAAGCTGCGCTTTTGGTGGCACCCTGATCTTCTGCGTAGGGTAAAAGATTTTTGTGTTTTTTGTGATATATGTCAAGATTTCAGTGTTTGCCCAACAACGAAGAGGGAATTGCAACACACTGAGATGGGCCAAGGCCCGAATTTATGTGGTGGTAATGGACCGAACCGACAATGGTGGTCCCAGTCCAAAGCATAAGGTACTTATTAATAATTGTCGGCACTTTTTCTGGATGGCCCAAAGGCTATCCTTGTGCAAAAGAAAACGTGCCGTCTGTCGACAAAGCGCTGGTTAACCATTATATTCCGACGTATGAGTTTCCACAAGTAATCAGATCGGACAAGTGATTCTACTTGTCCCAAACATGTCCTGCACAGGCCTCTATTGTAAAAAAAAAAAAAAAAAAAAACGTGGACTAAGTGTGAATGGTATAAATATTCGGTGTCAGGATTATTGCAACAATTTGTGGACAAGCGGAGAACTACCTTTTGAGCAAAAAGGTAATAGTGAAGCACCATATATAGATTAATAAATACAAGTTAAGTCTTATTGAGGAAATAGCAAACAGAATAATCTGGGATGTCCTTCTGAGACCCAGAGCTCTGATATTCGCAGGGAAGGGGCACCATATGGTTTATGACAGGACACAGGCGTCCTCAGCTGGGGGGGGCAGCTTTACGACAGGCGTGTGTGAGTTTTACGAGTTTATGGTATTGCAAGGGCCAGGGAGATTTACAATAGGATCGTTTAATTAATGCAATGGATAGAAGCCTGGTCTGTAGTGGTTAAGGTGTTATGGTTCAACCAATAAGTGTGCTGTGTTCAGTTTTGTCTGTGTGGTGTATGTGAGAGGACATTCACTCCTGGGTTCAGGTTAATGTTATTGTCTGTGAAGTCTCGCTTGTCATGTCATGTTAATTGTTTATGTTTTGTGTTTAATGTTTGTGTCGTCTTAATTAAAAGCAGAAATGGAGCACTACTGAGCTGGCTGACAGGAGTAGTGAAGATGTGATCACGTGTAAGAGACTATAGACCTTTAGTTACCAAGGAAGTGTGACTGACGAGAGAATACGGTCTACAGACTGTTGAATGACTGATTTGTTGAAATAACTTTATTTTACAGGACGCCCAGGAGGATGGAGCTTGATAGTGTATTGGATGATGTTGGTGTGCTGACTTAACGCTGATTTTATGTGATTCTTGGTTTATTGACATGAACACTTTTGTGAGACAAATTAACAATTGGTTGGGGAATAATATCAATGTTGGGTGACAATTGCCAACTTGTCCCTTCTCTGGAGTATGTATACAGGAATGATGTAGTCCATCCCTTTGGCACGGGTATCTTTTGCAGAGTTGTGATTAATTTATATAAGGGTTTGTTTGTGTATGGTGTTGTGTGTGGATACTGTGTTTTGGTGTTAAATTAGTCATTTAACAAAGGGGGAAATATGTACATCCTGTATGTCTGGTCAAAGAAGGTTATATACCAGTGTGGTCGCCTCGGTAACGCGCTCTCTAGTACTTGCACGCTGCCAGAACTAAGACAAGGGCGTGCAAAATCCTCTCGGACCCTCCGCACCTGGTCACCAGCTCTTCCAGCTCCTTCCCTCAGGTAGGCGCTACTGATCAATGCAAACTAGAACTAGCAGGCATTCCAACAGCTTCTTCCCTCTTGCAATCAACTTCTTAAAAACCTAACCTATAATTCCATTACAACAAGCTGGCAATTTTTTTGACTTGAGTTTGTTGACACATTTCTGCGGGGCCATTTATACATTACTTGTACACTCACTGTAGTTGTCTCGCCACGCTGCACTATTTGCATATACTGACCACTCATGCCAGAGTAGCATCTGCTCCATTTGCACACTCATTGAGGAGTATCTGTAACATTTGCACAGCCAACATTGTCCCAGATTATCGCACTATTCGTCACTTTAAACCGCATACACTCCTTGAAGTCTCAGCGCCCCCTTGCACAATGGTCATTGCACCGGTCTATTGCAATATTAGTCATTCGAACTGCTCTAAGTGGTAGAGGACTCTGCATCTTTTTGCACAATTGTTTTTTGTCAATGTCTCTGTCTCCAAAGTGTTCTGTAAATTGACTGTCTGTTGTACTAGAGCGGCTCCAACTACCGGAGACAAATTCCTTGTGTGTTTTGGACATACTTGGCAAATAAAGATGATTCTGATTCGGATGACTCTGGTGATCTCCCTGATTATAGTTACAGGAATCTATTTTGAACCATAGGTTCAAAGCGAACGAGCAGGTGGATTGTGTTACAGCTGGAAGCAGGTGATTATCCACTCGAAACCGGGATACTGGGAGCCGACGAAGAATAGAAATTGGCGGTGGATGGACAGGATCAAATTGGAAAGAGGAGACTTGTCCTCAGGTTTGCTCTCAAAGCCTTTGAAGAGAAGAACCCCCACTGCCAAGATCTGCAGCTGCCGTTGAAAGAGGACGGGGAGACAATGAGCGCACTCGCTGCCTCGATCGACGTCTTTGTATCCCCTTCACAAATTTTTTCAATTTGCTGTGTTTATATTAGGTTTTGTTGAGTATTGTCGTGAAATAGGCTGCAGGTATAGGGGTTGTTGAGCTTCTGATTATCAGATCAACTTGGGGGATTGAAGGGAATATAGAATACTTTATATTGTAATATGTAATTATAACTAGTTTGGAAGGTAAGCAAGGATGTGTATTGAGTAGAATCAGATAGGGGGTAGGAGTATATTGCAGGAAGGCCCCCCCATCAGGGGGTATTTGGAGACAAATAAGAAACAGATGTCAAGGAAGAAAGGAACTGCGGGAAGCTACTATAAACATTGAATGCAGGAATGTGAGCCGGAATCTGCAGGCAACATCTGCAGGCGACACCTGGAGGAGAAGTCTGGAGCCAGATCAGATGGTCCGCAGAACAACGATGACGTCAGATTACGGACCAATCAGACGACAGCGATTCCATACTGGCCTGTTTGAAACATTGTATAAGTCTGGAGTAGAGTCAGATAGTTTTTGTTCGACTACTTTATCTGCTAAGGATAAGATAGTTACGGACCCAGAGCTCTGCAAAATGTATAGACTCCTCTGTCAGGAATAAATTGGTTGGTTTTTATACATTGTTGTGAACGAAGTTCTTTCACAAAAACGCGCACGCTTGGAACCACGGGAGTAATAGGAGATTTTAAAACACAGGTTCCTTCAATTTGAATGGAATTTCATTAGGTTTCACAGGGGTGGAATATTCCTTTTGCCAAACGGATCAGAACAAAATTTTAGTCATGTAAACATTCAAACCGATTGGAGCCATGCAGCGCTCCATCTGCACATGCTCCGTCTTAATGTCATGGTTTACGCACATAACTGTCGGCTTCCAACCAGAGCTCGTAAATGTTTTTAACAACTTATAACTTATTTTTACCAAGAAGTTGTTTTTTTTTAATACAGTGTTAAAACAATCCCAAAAAACTGTGGTAAATAGACCAATCTCCATCTTGATAAATGACGTGAGGTTCACGTCAATGTGTGCATTTCACACGTCTCTTTTCGTTGAATGAGTACGCATGTATACAGTACACCTAATTGGAATAGATAGATCCATCCATCCATCGTCATCCTCTAGCTCTTCCAAGGGGATCCCGAGGTGTTCCCAGGCAAGCCGAGAGACACAGTCTCTCTAGCGTATCCTGGGTCATCCCCGGGGTCTCCTCCCGATGGGACGTGCCTGGAACACCTCAGCAGGGAGGCGTCCAGGAGGCATCCTAAACAGATGCCCGAGCCACCCCATCTGGCTCCTCTCAATGTGGAGGATCAGCGGCTCTACTCTGAGCCCCTCCCGGATGACCGAGCTTCTCACCTTATCTGTAAGGGAGAGCACGGACACCTTGCGGAGGAAACCCATTTCGGCCGCTTGTTTCCGGGATCTTGTTCTTTCGGTCACGACCCACAGCTCGTGACCATAGGTGAGGGTAGGAACGTAGATCGACCGAGGAGCTTTTTAACCACCTCGGTGACCTCATCTCCAGAAATAGGAGAGCTCGCCTCAGATACCCCAGACTCTGCTTCCTGATGGGAAGGCGTGTCGGTGGAATTGAGGAGGTCTTGGAATAGATTACATCACATGTAAACAGTTGTCCAGAGATCTTCAATTGGAATGATTTCAATTGGAATGACAAAAAAAGTTTCCACTGTTGAGTTATTTAGAAGGGACAGTAAATTTACTGTTACAAAAGCTGTACACTGACTACTTTACTTTGTAGCAAAGTATAATTTCTTCAGTGCTGTCCCATTAAAGGATATAATCAAATATTAACAAAAATGAAAGGATGTGCTCACTTTTGTGGGATACTGTATGTAAAGTGGGGTAACTCCGTCTGCTCCATTCAACATGTGCAAAGGCATCATGAGGTTACCATTTTGTCTGCCTATTGCGTTAATGTTCAAGTGGGTTTTATTGTGCAGTGCAATTGTGAGTGGAATCTCATGGATCAGTGCCAATCCTGTTCAGGGTTTTGGCTTAGAGGTCACCAATACAGTACTTTTTTTTGTGATTACTCGTAGTAAGGCAAGGTAAATTTATTTATATAGTTCACTTCATACAACTCAATGTGCCTTACATGATTAAAATCATTTAAAAACAAAGAGCAAAAGACATTTCAAACCAAAGTACAGAAAAGTATTGGACAGCTAAAAACATTTAAAAACATCCATCCATCCATCAATTTTCTGTACCGCTTATCCTCACTAGGGTCGCGGGCGTGCTGGAGCCTATCCCAGCTATCTTAAATTGACTAAAATTGCTAAAAACGTACAGTGCAAGAAATCCTCCCATCCATTTTCTTCCACTGATCTAGGGCCGGGTTGCGGGGGCAGCAGCTAAGCCAGGGAAGCCTAGACTTCCTCCTCCCGAGCCACTAGTTCCAGCTCTCCCGGGGGGATCCTGAGGCATTCCCAGTCCAGCCGAGAGATGGACTGGGAATGGACCGGGTCCTCCTCCTGGTGGGATGTGCCTGGAACACCTCACAAGGGAGGTCCAGGGGCCACTCCACCATTTTCTGATTGACCATGGCCTCAGATTTGGAGGTGCTTATTTTTATCCCAACCACTTCACACTCGGCTGAAAACTGCTCCCGTGAGAGTTGATGGTCGTGGCTTGATGAAGCCAACAGATCCACATCATCAGCAAAAATGATGCAATGTAGAGGTCACCAAACCGGAACCCCCTCAACACCTCGGCCACGCCTAGAAATTCTGTCCATAAAGGTAAAGAACAGAATTGGTGACAAAGGGCAGCCTTGACAGAGTCCAAACAACGAATACAACTTACTGCCGGCAATGCGGACCAAACTCTGACACCGGTCGTACAGGGACAAAAAAGCTCAGTATCAAGGGTTATGTATGGTACCCCATAATCCCGGACCATCCTCCACACGACCCCCTGGTGGACACGTTTGAATGCCTTCTTCAAGTCCACAAAACACATGTAGACTGGTTAGCGAGCTCCCATGCACCTCTAGGACCCTGTTGAAGGTGAGGAGCTGGTCCACTGTTCCACGGCCAGGACGAAAATCACACTGCTCCTCCTGAATCTGAGATGTGACTTGCTGACGAACCGTCTTCTCTAGAACACCTAAATAGACCTTACGAGGGAGGTTGAGGAGTGTGAATCCCCCTGTAGTTCGAACACACCCTCCAGTCCCACTTAAGAAAGGGGGGACCACCACCCTGGTCTGCCAATCCAGAGGCACATGTCCATGCGGTGTTGCAGAGCCAGGACAGCCCCACTACACCCTTAGCCCTTAGGAACTCCGGGCGGCTCTCATCCACCCCCAGGGCCCTCCCACTGAAGAGCTTTTTAATCACCTTGGTAACCTCAACTCTAGAGATAGGAGACCCCAAGACTCTGCTTCCTCAAAGGAAGGCATGTCGGTGAATTGAGGAGGTCTTAGAGGTATCCGGCCCACCGACTTACAAGGTCCTGAGTTGAGGTCAGCAGCACCCTGTTCCCACTATATACATTGTTGACGATGTATTGCTTCCCACTCCAGAGACCATGTATGGTGGACCAAAAGTTCCTCGAAGCTGTGTGGAAGTCCTTCTCCAAGTCATTGTCACTAAACTCGCTCCCCGACCCGGAGAGGGCACTCCACCTTTTTCCGACTGAGGAGCATGGTCTCAGATTTAGAGGTGCTGATTCTCATCCCAGCCCCTTCACTCTGGGCTGCGAACCGCTCCAGTGAGAGTTGGAAATCACAGCTTGATGAAGCCAACAAAACCACATCATCTGCAAAAAGCAGAGATGCAATACTCAGGCCACCAAATCAGACCCCCTCTAAGCCTCGGCTGCGCCGAGAAATTCTGTCCATAAAAGTTATGAACAGAATAGGTGACAAAGGGCAGCCTTAGCGGAGTCCAACCCTCACCGGAAACAAGTCTGACGTACTGCCGGCAATGCGGGCCAAATTCTGACACCGGTCGTACAGGGACAAAATAGCCCGTTTCAACGGTTATGTATGGTACCCCATAATCCCGGACCATCCTCCACACGACCCCCTGGTGGTGGCCTGTATCAGGGGTTCGGTACCCCCTACTCCCGAAGTACACCCCACAGGACTCCACGAGGGACATGGTCAAAGTCCACAAAACACATGTGGACTGGTTAGCGAACCCCCATGCACCCTTGAGGACCCTGCCGAGGGTGAAGAGCTGTCCACTGTTTCACGGCCAGGACGAAAACCACACTGTTCCTCCTGAATCTGAGATTTGACTTCCTGACGGACCCTCCTCTCCAGCACCCCTGGCCTTACCAGGGAGGCTGAGGAGTGTGATCCCCTGTAGTTGGAACACACCCTCCGGTCCCCCTTCTTAAAAAGGGGGACCACCACCCCAGTCTGCCAATCCAGAGGCACTGTCCCCGAGATGTTGCAGAGGTGTGTCAACCACGACAGCCCTACAACATCCAGAGCCTTTTGGAACGCCGGGCGAATCTCATCCACCCCCGGGGCCTTTCCACCGAGGAGCTTTTTAACCACCTTGGTGACCTCAACCCCAGAGATAGGAGTGCCCGCCTCAGAGACCCCAGACTCTGCTTCCTCATGGGAAGGCGTGTCGGTGGAATTGAGGAGGTCTCCGAAGTATTCTCCCCACCGACTCACAACGTCCCGAGTCGAGGTCAACAGCGCCCCATCCCCGGTATACACAATGTTGATGGTGCACTGTTTCCCCCTCCTGAGACGCCGTATGGTGGACTGGAATTTTCTTGAATCCGTCCGGAAGTCGTTCTCCATGGCCCCAGCGAACACCTCCCACGGGTTTTTGCTTCAGCAACCACCAAAGCTGCATTCCGATTGGCCAGCCAGTACCCATCAGGTGCTTTGGGAGTCCCACAGGCCAAAAAGGCCCGATAGGGCTCCTCCTTCAGCTCGACAACATCCCTCAGCGCCGGTGTCCACCAACGGGTTCGGGAATTGCCGCCCCGACTACCTTACGGCCACCTCAACAATGGAGGTGCGGAACATGGTCCACTCGGACTCAATATCCAGCTGGCTCCAGTTTTCACACAGATCTTCAATAGATCTTTAGAATTGTGTGAAGTCCCATCCTGTCTCAAACGCTCCATCATCCCAATCCCCAAGAAACGTGCACTTTTAGGACTATTTGACATCTGTGGTCATAAATCCTTTGAACGCCTCTTGCTGGACTACCTCGAGAGCGTCACAGGACACCTGCTGGACCACCTGCAGTTTGCCTATCTAACAAACAGGTCTGTGGAGGATGCTGTCATTATGGGACTGCTCTTCATCATGGAACATATCGAAGTCACAAAGACCTACGTGAGGATCCTGTTCGCAGAGTTCAGCTCTGTGTTCAACACCATCATCCCTGAACTCCTCTTCTCCAGCTCAGCTTCTTGCCTTTTCACTGCCAGTGGACTTCCAGCTTCCTGATGGGCAGGACACAGCAGGTGAGGCTGGGGGACACCACCTCATCCATATGCAGCATCAGCACTGGAGCCCCCCAATGATGTGTCTTCTCTGCGCTACTCTCTATATATAAACGACGGGACCGCAACGCACCCAACTGACAAACTCCTGAAGTTTGCAGAAAACACCACAGTGATTGGCCTCATCAAAGATGGTGACCAGTCTGCATGTCGACAGGAAGTGGAGCGGCTTGGTCACCAACTATTCCAGCTGCTTCCCACAGATGGGGGCTATCGAACAATCCAAAATAAAACCAGCTCACATTCCAACAACTTTTCTCTTCCACATTCCAACTTGGACCTCTTAATCCACTCCAGCCCAAAAGTGTTGGAACAGTGAGGCCTTTTTCTTTATTTGTTTTGCTGTGAATTTAAAACATTTGGGTTTCAAAATATAGAATCAGAATCATCTTTATTTGCCAAGTATGTGCAAAAAACGCACAAGGAATTTGTCTCCGGAAGTTGGAGCCGCTCTAGTACAACAACAGACAGTCAACTGACAGAGAATACCTTTGGGGACATAAATACATTGACAAAAAACAGTCACTGAGCAATAAAGGGTTGGTCGTTATCTGGTAACGCCGGTACATTTTTATTTTATTTTTTTTGACAATTGTGCAAAAAGATGCCGAGTCCTCTAGCACTTAAAGCAGTTTGAATGACTAATATTGCAATAGTACGGTGCAATGACCTTTGTGCAAAGGGCGCCTAGACTTCAAGCGAGTAGTGCGATCATCTGGGACAATGTTGATTGTGCAAATGTTGCAGATACTCCTCAATCAGTGTGCAAATGGAGGAGATGCTACTCTGGCATGAGTGGCCAGTATTGGTCAACAACAGATGCAAATAGATATGCAAATAGTGCAGAATGGCGAGCCTACTATAGTGAGTGTACAAGTAATGTATAAATGGCCCCCACAGAAATGTGTCAACAAACTCAAGACAAAAAAATTGCCAGCATGTTGCAATGGAATTGTAGGTTAGGTATTTAAGAAGTTGATTGCAAGAGGGAAGAAGCTGTTGGAATGCCTGCTAGTTCTAGTTTGCATTGATCAGTAGCGCCTACCTGAGGGAAGGAGCCGGAAGAGCCGGTGACCGGGATGTGGAGGGTCCGAGAGGATTTTACACGCTCTTGTCTTAGTTCTGGCAGCGTGCAAGTCCTCAAGGGTGGGTAGGAGCCTCAGCAGCTCCTGTGGCAGGCCGTGCTTTCTCAGAAGCTGCAGGAAGTACATCCTCTGCTTTTTGAGGACGGAGTTGATGTTGATTGGCCACTTCAGGTCCTGAGAGACTGTAATTCCCAGGAACTCGAAGTTCTCGACAATTGACACAAGGCATCTGTACAGCGTGAAGGCCAGCTGTGGCGAAGGATCCCTCCTGAAGTCCACGATCATCTCTACAGTCTTGAGCGTGTTCAGCTCCAGGTTGTTTTGGCTGCACCAAAGCTCAGCCGCTCCACTTCCTGTCGATACGCAGACTGGTCACCATCTTTGATGAGGCCAATGACTGCAAACTTCAGAAGTTTGACAGCCGGGTGCGTTGAGGTGCAGTCGTTCGTGTAGAGAGTAAAGAGCAGCGGAGAGAGGACTCCAAATTTGGGGCGCCCCAGTGCTGATGCTGCGTGTGGATGAGGTGGTCTCTCCCAGCCTCACCTGCTGTGTCCTGCTCGTCAGGAAGCTGTAAATCCACTGGCAGATGGCAGGTGAGACGCTGAGCTGGAGAAGCTTCGAGGAAAGGAGTTCAGGGATGATGGTGTTGAACGCTGAGCTGAGGTCCACGAACAGGATCCTCGCGTAGGTCCCTGCACTGTCGAGGTGTTCTTGGATGAAGTGCAGTCCCATGTTGACTGCATCATCCGCAGACCTGTTCGCTCAGTAGGCAAACTGCAGGGGATCTAGCAGGGGACCTGTGACGCTCTTGAGGTGGTTCAGTACGAGACGTTCAAAGGACTTCATGACCACAGATGTCAAGGCAACAGGCCTGTAGTCATTTAGACCCGAGGTTGTAGGTTTCTTGGAGACTGGAATGATGGTGGAGCGTTTGAAACAGGATGATACTTCGCACAGTTCCAGAGATCTGTGTGAAGACTGGAGCGAGCTGGTCCGCGCATACTTTGAGGCAGGATGGGAAACATGGGCTGGGCCTGCCGCTTTGTTAATCTTTTGTTATTTGAAGATGCGTTTCACATCCTGTTCGCGGATGGTTAACGCAGAAGTTGGTGGTGTGATGGTGGTGCGGCTGGGTGGGTGTGGGGTGTGAAAGTGTCCTTTATTTTTCTCCGCTTGGGGAGATGATCGTTTATAGTTGGCTAGTGTGCTATTGTTCTCAGCTTGGGGGGATCGTCGCTTGTAATTTGTCTGCGATGCATGCATACCAGACTGATTTAGAGTCGTTAGCATTAAACTGTTTTTCCCAACTTTGCTGCATCGATCCTCTTTGCGATGTTAGTTTCTTTAGTCAGCTGGTTTCTAGCTCGATTATACAGGGCTCTGTCCCCGCTTTGATATGCGTCCTCCTTAGCTTGGCGAAGCTGCTCAAGTTTGGCAGTGAACCACGGGTTGTTGTTGTTGAATGTGCGAAATGATAATGCCACTGCCATAAAGCCCCAACTGGTGAAGGGCTGCAGTGATGATTGACTTTCTAGAACTTTCTCCCATCTCCCGACTGCATCTCTGGAGCTCAGCCACAGTGATCTTTGGGTTCTTCTTTACCTCTCTCACCAAGGCTCTTCTCCCCTGATTGCTCAGTTTGGCCGCATGGCCAGCTCTCGGAAGGGTTCTGGTCGTCCCAAATGTCTTCCATTTAAGGATTATGGAGGTCACTGTGCTCTTAGGAACCTTAAATGCAGCAGAATCTTTTTTTTTTTGTAACCTTGGCCTGATCTGTGCCTTGCCACAATTTTGTTTATGAGCTCTTCAGGCAGTTCCTTTGACCTCATGATTCTCATTTGCTCTGACATGTACTGTGAGCTGTAAGGTCTTATATAGACAGGTGTGGCTTTCCTAATGAAGTCCTATCAGTAGAATCAAACGCAGCTGGACTCCAATGAAGGTGTAGAACCATCTCAAGGATGATCAGAAGAAATTGACAGCACCCGAGTTAAATACATACATACAGTGGGTACAGAAAGTATTCAGACCCCCTTAAAATTTTCACTCTTTGTTATATTGCAGCCATTTGCTAAAATTATTTATTATTTTTCCTCATTAATGTACAGGCAGCAACCCATATTGTCAGAAAAAAAACAAAATTGTTGAGATTTTTGCAGGTTTATTTAAAAAGAAATACTGAAATATCACACAGCCATAAATATTCAGACCCTTTGCTCAGTATTTAGTAGAAGCACCCTTCTGAGCTAATACAGACATGAGTTTTTTGGGAATGATGCAACAAGTTTTTCACACCTGGATTTGGGGATCCTCTGCCATTCCTCCTTGCAGATTCTCTCCAGTTCTGTCAGGTTGGATGGTGAACGTTGGTGGACAGCCATTTTCAGGTCTCTTCAGAGATGCTCAATTGGGTTTAAGTCAGGGCTCTGGCTGGGCCATTCAAGAACAGTCACAGAGTTGTTCTGAAGCCACTCCTTTGTTATTTTAGCTGTGTGCTTAGGGTCATTGTCTTGTTGGAAGGTGTACCTTCAGACCAGTCTGAGGTCTTGTGCACTCTGGAGAATGTTTTCGTCCAGGATATCCCTGTACTTGGCCGCATTCATCTTTCCTTTGATTGCGACAGTCGTCCTGTCCCTGCAGCTGAAAAACACTCCCACAGCATGATGCTGCCACCACCATGCTTCACTGTATTGGACAGGTGATGCGCAGTGCCTGGTTTTCTCCACACATACCATGTAGAATTAAGGCCAAAAAGTTCTGTCTTGGTCTCATCAGACCAGAGAATCTTATTCCTCACCATCTTGGAGTCCTTCATGTGTTTTTTAGCAAACTCCATGCAGGCTTTCATGTGTCGTGCACTGAGGAGAGGCTTCCGTCGGGCCACTCTGCCGTAAAGCCCCGACCGGTGGAGGGCTGCAGTGATGGTTACCTTTTCAGAACTTTCTCCTATCTCCCGACTGCATCACCAAGGCTCTTCTCCCCTGATTGCTCAGTTTGGCTGGAATGCCAGGTCTAGGAAGGGGTTTGGTCATCCCAAACGTCTTCCATTTAAGGATTATGGAGGCCACTGTGGTCTTAGGAACCTTAAGTGCAGCAGAAACTTTTTTTGTAATCTTGGCCAGATCTGTGCCTTGCCACAATTCTGTCTCTGAGCTCTTCAGGCAGTTCCTTATACCTCATGAGCCTCATTTGCTCTGTCATGCACTGTGAGTTGTAAGGTCTTATATAGACAGTTGTGTGGCTTTCCTAATCAAGTCCAATCAGTATAATCAAACACAGCTGGACTCCAATTAAGGTGTAGAACCATCTCAAGAATGGTCAGAAGAAATGGACAGCAGCAGAGTTAAACATAAGTGTCACAGGAAAGGGTCTGAATACTTATGGCTGTTCTATATTTCAGTTTTTCTTTTTTAAATCTGCAAAAATTTCAACAATTCCGTTTTTTTCTGCTGTTTGCACATTGAGGGGAAAAAAATACTTGATTTTAGCAAATGGATGCAATATAACAAAGTGTGAAAAATTTAAGGGGGTCTGAATACTTTCCCTATCAACTGTATATACACCTGCTGAAATTAGTATTTAACACAATTCTTCTCACTAAATATATTTCTAAAGGTTCTATTGACATAAAATTTTCACCAGATGTTGGGAACCACCCAAGTAATCCATACATACAAAGAAAGTAAAACAAATATGATCAGAAATTAAGGTGTGTGTAATAATGTGCAATGACACAGGGAAAAGTATTCAACATATGAAGAACGGGAGGTGCAAAAAAGCATGAAAATCCAAGACAACACCTAAAATCTATCAATAATTAAACAGCAATCCAGCCCCTTGTCAGTGCAAATAAATATCAGCTGGTTCAGTCCGAATTGATGGCCTACAAAAAGGTCTCATTGCCAAGGTGTGAGCCAAGACACATCTCATGATGAGTAAGAGCAAAGAACTGTCTCAAGACCATCGCAAAGTAATTGTTGCAAAACATAAAGATGGCATTGGTTACAGGGGCATATCTAAGCTTCTGAATGTTCTAGTGAGTACGTTTAGAGTCATAATGTGTAAGTGGAAAACCAATCATACCACCATAAATTTGCCTCAATCAGGTGCTCCTCGCAAGATTTCTGACAGAGGAGTGCAAAGAATAATCAGAAGAGTTGTCCAAGAGCCAAGGACCACCTCTGGAGAGCTTCAAAAAGACCTGGAATTAGCAGGTACTGTTGTCACAAGTGGCGGCACGGTGGAAACCTGGTTAACACATCCGGCCTCGGTTAACACATCCGGCCTCGCCTGTGTGGAGTTTGTGTGTTTTCCCCGTGCCTGCGTGGGTTTTCTCCGTGGACCTCCGGTTTCCTCCCATATCCCAAAAACATGCATGGTAGGTTCATTTAAGACTGCGTAGGTATGAATGTGAGTGCAAATGGTTGTGATTGGCTGGAGACCACTTCAGAGTGTACCCCGCCTCCTACCCGCAGTTATCTGGGAGAAGCTCCAGCACGCCCGTGACCCTAGTGAGGATAAGTAGTATAGAAAATGGATGGTGGATGTCACAAGGAAAACAGTGAGTATTCCACCGTGCCGCCATGGCCTGTATGCACACTCATCGCGCAAGACCCATTTCTGAAAAAAAAGAATGTCAAAGCTCGTTTAAAGTTTGCTGAACAACATTCGGACAAGCCAGTTAAATACTAGGAGAATATAATCTGGTCTGATGAGAGTAAAATTTAACTGTTTGGATGCCATAATACACACCACGTTTGGAGGAGAAATCATCCTACAAACACCATACCAACACTGAAGTTCGGAGGTGGGAACATGATGGTGTGGGTGTTTTTTTTTATTGAAGAAAGGATGACTGGGCAAATCTACCGAGACATTTTTGACAAAAATCTGCTGCCATCTACGAGGATGAGGAAAATGAAACGAGGGTGGACATTTTATCAGGATAATGATCCAAAACATACTGTAAAAAAGTAAAAGAAAAAAAATAAAGCTGGTACAATGGCTCAGCAACTGATTTGAATCCAATTGAAAATCTATGGAAAGAACTGAAACTCAAGGTCCATAAAAGAAGCCCACGGAAACGTCGAGATTTGAAGACCGCTTGTGTGGAGGAATGGGCCAAAATCACACCACAGCAATCCATAAAACAAGTTTCTCCACGCAGGAGGCGTCTTGAACCTGTCATTGCAAACAAAAGATTTTGTACAAAGTATTAAATAAATACAAGTTGGCATGTTCAATTTTTTTCCCTGTGTCATTTCACATTATTACACATAACTTAATTTCTGAGCTCATTCTACTTTCTTTGTATGTATGGATTACTTGGGGTGTTCCCAACATCTGGTGAACCTTTCATGGCAATAGCATCTTTGGAAATATATTTGGTGAGAAAAAGGGTGACGTGTTCAATACTTAATTCAGCCGCTGTATGTATATGGGCCATTCACACACACTCACAGACAAGTTCTATCTCTTTATAGCTTTAAATTTGATGATACAGTACACATATTGAACTATTGAGTGTGTATTGGCCCAATTTAGGCAACTTAATTATAATAACAAAACAAAACAGGAATGAGATTTTTACATAATAACACATACATAAAATATAGCCACATGACATTTATGCTCATCAAATTGTAACTCTACACAAACTATAGATTAATCTGCTGGACACGTAATAATATTTTCATGTGATTGTATCTATGCGGCACGGTGGACGACTGGTAAGCACATCTTTTGAGGACCGAGGTTCCAATCCCGGCCCCGCCTGTGTGGAGTTTGGATGTTCTCCCCATGCCTGCGTGGGTTTTCTCCAGGTACTCCGGTTTCCTCCCACATCCCAAAAACATGCATGGTAGGCAGGTTGAAGACTCTAAATTGCCCGTAGGTGTGAATGTGAGTGTGGATGGTTGTTGGTTTATATGTGCCCTGCGATTGGCTGGCGACCAGTTCAGGGTGTAACCCACCTCTCGCCCGAAGATAGCTAGGATAGGCTCCAGCACGCCCATGATCCTTGTGAGGATAAGTGGTCCAGAAAATGGATGGATGTAATTGGATGATGTGTTCATACATTTTAGTTTTTGGGGACGCAAATAGCACCAATTTGGTTGAATGGCCCATATACAGTAAGCATTAACATAGTATGGGGTTGCTCTGTTTGAGCGCATGGTAAGCAATACATTTACATCATTATTTATTATTTTAGCATGTCTTAATAGCTACCATCCATGCAGCTACATAATTGGTGGTTACGTCACGTGGGTGACTCTGCTCTACTACCAACTGATTTATGACCTTGTTAAGTGCAACCTTTGTGCAAAAAGCTTGCTTGTCACAAAATAAGTCACAGTTGTTTAACTTCTATTTGATGTAAAGTCGTTTGAATGTGTCAAAATTGCTGATCTGTCTGCCATTCTCTCAACTCTTTGACGATGCAGTTCAGCCAGGCGGCTTTATTATATCAGGTTTTGCAGACTTATTTAGAAGTATCTTTCGGCTTGTCCTGTTTGGTGTGTAAGCATAATGTTTTCACATTGTTTTTCGTTGTCTGAAACCCTGCACACGTTTAGGGGACAAAGACCTTGCTCCGTCTCACCGCTGTGCTGCAGAGTGCCAATAGAATCAGCGCACACACACACACGTAAACAGTCTGTGTGTCTGTTACAGGCACTCTATACCGGAACTAAAATAACCCTGAAATATTACCATAATTTTTCATGTATAATGTGCAATTTTTTCCCTGAAAATTGTCAAAAATCAATAGTGTGCCTTATACATAGGTATAGGGGAAAATGAAAATAAAAAACATTCACATTTTATAAATGTATGCCGCCCTCGACAGGTTATGAAAATTTGTGAATTTTATTTTATTTTATTTTTTTTAAATATGACTGATGACTGAACAACAACCATCATTAATTTCTTTACGGTTATGTTTTGTTTAATAATAATGTTTTTTTGGAAATGACAGTTTAATTTGAATCCCATTAAACTAAAATGTGTTTCGCCTGGCCCTTCATGTTTTCTTTAAAGAATTGTACACATCTTACCAATTCTGCATGGGTAATCAAGGATATGAGCACAACTGAGTTTTCTCATTTACTAAATAAAAGTAGGGCTGTGAATTTCAAGATGAGAGCAAGTAAATGAAGTATTACGTTCAAATAAAGTGCTTAACTTCAGAATTATTTGAAAAAACTCACAAAATACAGATACTTGGTTTTGATCATATAGATAGAAGCAAAATCATGCATTGTAAAAATGCATGATACATAGGTAGAAGGGTTTTCCAGAATTTTGAGGTAAACTTTGGGGGGATGCGTATTATACATGGGAGCGCATTATCCTGTACATGATGTCATATAAAACGAAGGTATTACACTTCCTTTTTGGCAAGATATTTGTACCTTTGGATTATTTTGTCACTTTGTAACCTTTAAAATTTAAGAAAATGGATAGAACCGATCTTTTTCACCCGATGTCGATCAGCTGAAAATCACGTGATCGACCCCGATTGTCAAACGTGATTGGATCGGGACCTTATACTGTCAAGGGATACTTCCATTTATCATTACCATTTCTCAAAATGAGAGCGACTAGCCGAACGGGTATCCACAATGGTATTAGTCTTGGTGATTGTTGGATTTATTTTACCCAACATTATAAATTGTTCAGATTACAGCCTCTCAATACGCTCTAAACAATCTCTCCCGTCGCTCCTGTATTTATTTGAAATAGGGAGGTTTCTAAGTTTACAAGACATAACGTACTAAGCTACAAGACACAACACACTAAGGGTAGGGTTTCAAGGTGAAAACATGGGACCAACACCTGCCACGTCCCAGCCACGTCCTTCTCTCTGATGATTCCTGCTGAGTCATCTTCTTGAAGGCGAGACATGTTCCTTTCTCAAAATGGTCCATAATACTAATGCAAGCTAAGCAAATAAATGATAACTTCTACAATATATTTAACAGTGATCGAAGAATTTAGCCGGGTTTGAGACACGGTGTCCTTCATCTCATGTCCTAATGAGCTCAATTCTTTTCAGAAAAAAATTGCCTGAAATCAACAGCTGAAAAGGAGGAGCTCTAGGATGTAGGCTGCTTTTGGGTTGGCGTTGCTACTGTTTCAAATAAGTATTCAGCGTTATTTTTATTTGGACATATTTTTTTTTTGGAGGGGGGAATAATTAGCTTTAGCTGAAAAAAAGAGCTAGTTTGTCCATCCATCCATTTCCTGAACCGCTTATCCTCACTAGGGTCGCGGGTGTGCTTGCGCCCATCTCAGCTGACTTTGGGCGGGAGGCGGGGTACACCCTGAATTGGTCGCCAGGCAATTGCAGGGCACATATAGACAAAGCAATCATTCACACTCACATTCACACCTATGGACAATTTAGAGTCTTCAGTTAACCTACCGTGCATGTTTTTGGAATGTGGGAGGAAACTGGAGTACCTGGAGAAAACCCACGCAGGTACAGGGAAAACATGCAAACTCCACACAGGCAAGGCCAGTTTTGAACCCGGGTCCTCGGAACTGTGAGGCAGATTTGCTAACCAGTCACTCACCATGCCAACTGCTCGTTTGTATTTCATTTAACTATGCCCCCCATGACTGACGGAAGACCTCAAGTTTAGTCGCACGCACTTTGCGCTCAAGCATCCAACATGCCTGTTTTAGTTCTCTGGTTTCATCTGTGAACCAAGGAGTACATTTCTGAGGACGGGTTTTAGAACTTAATGGCACTACATTGTCGAGAGGGTTAGGCTCTGATCTGAGTAATGCTCTCGACATTAAAATAATTTGTGAGATTATCCATAGGACCCACATACCAAGGAAATGAGGCAATTACTGAGGGTAATAGCTCAGCGAGTGGAGCAGTAGTTGAAGAACTAATATTACGGCTGCTATACGTAACTTTGGTTGTGGTCAGAATGATGGCAGTGGGTCAAGACTTCAAAATTTATGAAGTTATTTAAGATTGCAAAGCCCCGGGTTAAAACCAAATCTATTGTATTATCGTTATTATGGGTCGATTCATGTATTAATTGCACAAAACCAAAAGTATCAATTATTGTCTAAAATGCTGCACTAAGTGGTTCCGATGGGGAATTCATATGAATATTAAAGTCACCTCTGATTAATATATTGTATGCGTGGGTCACCAAGAGAGCAATACATTGTGAGAATTCATCTAAAAAGCCAGAGTAAGGGCCACTGCAAGACAGAAGGGTAATGGTGTTGTAGATTGCATAACGAGAGCCTCGACTGTTTTAAAGTTGATGTTTGGGCTAGTGTTAAGGTTGAAAACGGATTTGGAGATGAGGGCGACACCCCCATCCTTGTCAAAAGGATGTGTAACGTTGACTCACAAAGTTTGGGGGAGACGCCTCATGAAGTGGTAAGAACTTATTTTATTTTAACCAAGTCTTGCAAAGACCAATCATATTAAGATTGTGGTCTAAGATCATTGACTCGCAAAGTTTTGAGGAAAGTGATCTAATATTCATCAGACCGATTTTCATTAAAGTGGGCTGATCGGTGCTATTTGTCCACAGAGTATTCTTAGTAGTAATATTAATAAGATTGCGTCATCTAGAACTCATAGTATATTTCAAGTTTCTGTGGGCACGGCGAGAGATTCATACTGCAGGAATTTGGTAGTTATTTCTCGACTTGTCGTCGGTAGACCAAACCAGGAAAGAGTGCTTAAACTCATTACACAGTAGAAAGCATAACAATCTCCAATGCATTAGTGGGTAGTGGATCAGAATGTATAGTATGTCGCTCTAATCTACATATAGGACTGTGTTGTGTCGTTAGAGTCCAGCATCGCGCTAGTTAGGCTTAACATTACAGACTCCACTCCCGTTCTAACAGGCTTGCTAATCACCTGTGTCCCGGTTTCGTCTCGTGTGAACTGTCATGGAAATCTTAAACAGTAATCTATGTTTCTAGAATGAGTGTTGGCGCCTACCCTGTTAGGGTGAAGGCGGTCTGCCCTCATCAAGCCAGGAGTCCTCCAGAATGACGGCCAATTATCTACAAACTGCAGTCCCTGTACGCTACAGAAGCTAGCCACCCACCAGTTAAGCGAGAATAATCTGCTAAATCTTTCATCATTGGCTCTCTCAGGCAAGGGGCCAGAGACAATTACTCGATCCCGACACATCTTTCTGGCGAGATTACAAGTCCTGGCTATATTCCTCTTTGTAATCTCTGATTTCCTCATCCTTTTTTCATTAGAGCCGACATGTATCGGCTATATATCCGACTCGCTTGTGTTGTTAGCCCCACGCTGGTGTTTCGGCCTAAAGCGAGACAGCGCTCTCAGGCTAGCTTCACTGTTGGGTGTTCTGGCCCCAGGAATACACATTACAGTGGCTGGGTTTTTAAGCTTTGCTGTTATGAGTGATGGAGTCACATATGACTAGCGTGCGGGAGCAAATAGACTGAGTAGGAATGGAACTAGCTAAAGGAGTGAATCTTTTATAAATCTGAACAGGCTCTCTGCGGTTAACTAGCCGTTTGGGGCTAATGCTAACAGGGCTAGTAGGTTGACTACAACCTACACTATTAGGTGTGCCTGCCACATCTACAGTTACCCCACTATTCTGCTGTAGTTGGCGGACACGTTCCTCTAGCAGGGAGATCCTCTCAAGATGAAGGGTGCAAGTGGTTGGAGTTTTGGAGGCAAAGTCTGTGGGAGCCGAAGAGCCTCGTTGGTGGCCGGTAGGGGTGCGGCTGGAGCTCGTAACCTCGAAAACGGTGCTACTCCGCTCTCAAAAATTCAAAATTATCTTAAAAAGTAAAAATGAAGGTAAAAGTTAAAGAAAAAAAATGTAAGTATACAAGGGGAAAGCGTTAAGAGTTTGTCTCTCGGACGCACACAGCATCGTGTGACTGCAGAAGTGTCTGACGTCACTTTCCCTATGTTTTTTTTTTCCTATTTCATGCCTATAAAGATGTCTTATTTACTACAAGTGATTGTGTTTAAATATGCCCTTTCCAACATATGTTCACAGGAACTGATCATCCTTGATCAAAGCAAGTCTGCTAACCTGGTTGTGTCTCATCTTGTTGAAGAAGTGGATCAAATTATTTCTAAACTTCCGGTGTGGTATAAATTCAAATTGACTTATTCTATTTTGTATATTTGCCTGTCAAGTTAGCCATATGACATTTTGCAACACAGTTTTCAAACAACTAAATCTACCTTTCATAGATACAGTGGTGGCTTGGGATATGAGCCGTCGTTCAGCCGATTTTATTAATTTTTTTGGTTTGTTTTTTTGCGTTGACTTGCAAGCTCAGACTTGAGATATGAGCGCTGTATGGTGGCAGTGAACTCAACTCACTTCACAGTAAGCAGCACTTTGGCAATAGTGAAGAATTCTTCAAAAAAAGAGGCTTCAACTGGTTTATTGCCACCCCCAGTTCGAGTTGACTCTCAAAGTCAACATAAAAAAAAAAGATGAATACACTTTGTGAATTTAATTAAAGCAACCGCATACAGTATATTGCCAAAAGTCTTCGCCCACCTGCCTTGATTCACATATGAATTTAAGTGACATCCCATTCAGGGTTTAATATGACATTGGTCCTCCCTTTGCAGTTTTAACAGCCTAAACTCTTCTGGGAAGGCTTTTCACAAGGCTGAGGAGTGTGTTTATGGGAATTTAGTTTCTCCAGATGCGCATTTGTGAAGTCACACGCTGATGTTGGATGAGGCTCAGTCTCCACTCTAATTCATCCAAAACTATATAGGGTTCTATTGGGTTGAGGTCAGGATTGTACAGGCTAGTCATTCAACTTCATCCACATCAAACTCTCTCATCCATGTCTTTATGAACCTTGATTTGTCCACTGATGCACAGTTATGTTGGAACAGGAGGGGGCCATCTCCAAACTGTTCCCAATGTCCTGAGTGAAAGGAAACTAATGCTTCAGCATGCCAAGCGATGGAAAGTCAAACATCCATCCATCCATCCATTTTCTGAGCCACTTCTCCTCACTAGGATTACCCCTTCCTGTTCCAACATGTCTTAGCACCAGTGCACAAAGCAAGGTCCATAAAGACATGGATTAGAGACTTTGGTTTGGATGAACTTGACTGGCCTGCATGGAGTCAACCCCTCAACCCAGCAGAACACCTGGGTTGATTTCGAGTGGACAGTGAATCAGGCCTTCTCATCCAACATCAGTGTGTGACCTCACAAATATTGTATGCTCCTAGAAGAATGGGAAAAATTCTCTCGCTCTCTAGTATTGTTTTTGTGTTTTTTGTCTGTCTTTGGAGACCTTACACGACTCACTTACACAAGGGGAGACCTGCTAACCATCAAGGAGGCTACTCCAGACTTTCTGTCACCAACTTTTGGAAATCCGCTAATTTTTTTCCCCGAGTTACTCACCGGAACGGCGTCCGTGGTTTTCAGCGCATGGAGACGGAAGCGGCGCCACAGAGGGAAGCGAGCCGGCATTCAGGTGGAACTCCGCAAGAGAGGACACAGATTGGCGTTCCCGTCGATCCACCTCGCGAATGTACGCTCCCTACCCAACAAAATGGACGAGCTTCATCTTCTGTTAAAGACCAGTCAAGACTTCGGACGTTCCGCGGCCATGTGCTTCACGGAGACCTGGCTTTGCGACGCTGTACCCGATGGCGCCGTCATGCTTCCCGGCTTCCACATTCATCGAGCGGACCGCGACATGGAATCATCGGGGAAAACAAAGGGCGGCGGGATATGCCTCTATATCAACGAAAAATGGTGTACGGACGTCACACACTGCAGC